>NW_026453231.1:0-300000 GCF_025200985.1 Drosophila gunungcola
ATTTTAAACAAAAGTATGGTTTAATTTTAATAACAAAACATTATTCAAAGAATATGGATTCCGTGCAAGAAGAACTGCTTGTTATTTGAGCCCAAGAACAAATCAAGCAAATTTGGGCATTCTGGATCGATCAAACTAAATGGGAATCAGATGAGCCAATGTCTAAACTGTAAGAAACGTGATGTAAAGCATCCCTGTCATTGTTTTCCAAATAGTTTTCAAACGACTTTGCAATATGACGACGGGCGTTGTAAAGATAAAAACTATGGAATTTTATAGAATTATATTCTTGGCGTCTTTTCGCGACCGGTTTCTTCAAATGGATCAGTTGTTGTCGGTAATCACCCGATTTTAGCACCTCATAACAGATTACAACAATTTGATTCCAACTAATGCAAACGTTTTTGCATTATGAACATTCGTCTTTGCGGTTGATTCAAGTCAAAAATTATTGTTCTTCCAGGTGGCATTTGACGAACTCTAAATTCAGTTTTCTAGCAAATAAAATATTTTTGTTGATTTCCATATTCTGACTTCTATTTAAGCGATGTCAATAAGTTTAGAAATGGGAAAGAGATTTCATTGCACAAAATTCGAACCGGTTTACGTGTCGATTAAGTTATCAACTCAAAAAACAACATTTTTTGATTTACGAATACATTTTTTGTGCTCCTGTTACCTAGGTTTATATTGCCCAGTCAAAGGCCATGAGTGCCCGGTCCAAGGTATATGGGCTAGGGAAGGAGCGTCCGATGCTCAATCGCCTTTTACTCACATTAGCTCGCCGCATTTGGGGTTGGTTCTTGGGAAGCTGTACCTGTCCAACATAACCAGACCAAATATTAAATGTGCCTGAATTTACAGCCCGCAAGCTCCCAGAGTAGCTATCTTGATCTTGATCTGTTACACTCCCTTTCATATTTCATACGCTAATGTCGTGCGGCTAGCTCAGAAGATGTAAGTGTTCGTCCCACCAGCCTCCTGTCCCTTGCTCTGTCCCGGCCGGTCGCACCGGACGTCGGCTCAGTTTCTACCTGACGGTTCTGGCGTACGCCGGAAGCCGCCAACACAGTCCCTGGGTCAAACGCCAGGTTCTAGACGAACGCTTCCACCCTACCCTCTCTGCCGCAGGCTTAAGAATTCGCAGTATATGCTGCTCGCACGACGCTCGTTGTTCGTCGTCCTGGGGTCCTTGCTGTCTTTGTTCTGCCTCCAGGTATCTCGACCGGCTCCGCTCCTTGTTGGTGACTCGGTAAGCTGCCGTTCTGGGACTCTAGTGGTGGACCGCTGGGCTCTCAACGCATACGCCTTTCGAGGCACCAGCTGAACAACCGCGCGTCCTTCCGGGCTATTTGCAGCAGGACCTTGTACAGTTCCTGCACGACGATCAGGCATACGCCGGAGTTCGCCAATGCAGTTCTTGTAGGCAGGCAGCAAGTTCTAGACAACTTTCCTTTAGCTCTAAGTCCCGAACGTCTCGACGTAGCGATCTTGTTTCCTTGATGACTCCGCACTGCTTTACTTGCTCCTTCACGTTGTTTCACTGGTTACTGGTTCACTTGATGACTGTTACTTGTTGACTTTGTAGAAATTGACTGATCCTGCTTCCTGCGCTCGGCCGGTTTATGTAGGCCTCCGTTTACCGCTAGTTATCGGCGTCTAGCCTTGCCTCCTGGTCCAAAGTCCATGATTTTACCGTTCGACCTTTCGCCCTCTGCGCACGGCACCAATCAGGGTCCAAAGTCCGGTGCCGTCCCGTTACTTCCTTCTGCCCCCGGCCCTTCGCCGCTCTCTTCTATTGCTGTCCCTCTCGGACTCTCCTTGTCCTTGTCTGGTGCTCAGTGCACCACTCTCTCTCGCCGCACTACCGTTACTACGGGCGAATTCGCCGCGTAACTGGCAACTGGTAGACCACTGCTTGCATGCGCTTACTCTGCTTGCTTTCTAACTTGTGGGGAGTTATTCAACTCCTCACACTATGCAAACTGATCCCCTATTGATCAATGCCGTTCGACAGAGCTCCGTTGTCATTCCTGACCTACTTCACTTGTTTTACCAGGATTTCCCTTAGATGGTTTCTACCAACACGTTACTATTTTTCACAAGAAGATAGCATTAACATTATTTTTGTAGTTTAATGCGCTATTGTCCTATATGACAATACTACGATAAAGAATTATTTTTTTTCATATTAACATTGTAGGCACGAGCTGCAGCTGCACTGCTGGCGGTTAGATATTTTTTGATATTTTAAAATTGTCTTTACTTTTTGTTCATTTTTTTCGTATCTGTCACTTGTTTATACTTAAGCATCAAAAGCAGCACTATCTGATTTTCTTGTTGTTTTTATGATTGTCCCACAAAAAAACGACATCGTCAGGACCAACACAATAAAGCCTTTGGCTGTCCAGAAAAAAAGCAGAATTTAGCAGCGCGTCGAAGTAATCGTGAAAAGCAACAAAGAAAGAAGCCTTTTGCATTGTTCGATTTTATTAATTAAAAAAAAAGAAAAATGTTATCTAAATTCAAGTTTAACCTTCCTCATGTGCAAAAGAAAAATGTTTTTTTTTTCGTGAATAATATCATAGTAGCCATTTTAAGTATTTCTTTTTTAATTTTTATCCCTTGCTTAAATTTTTGTTCAATTTACAAAAACTACCCAATTTTGTTATTTTGATTTCAAAGACTTTGTGCCGCGTGATTTTTTTCATATTGATCATTTTTAAGGCGATTTTGGTTTATTTTTAAAATAGCTGTTGTGATCATTTTCTCAAATACCTGTATTTTCTTTATTCCAATGTGCGGGTCAAACGTGATTTAAGAGACTAATGAAATATTTCTATCGTTCGATTTTATTACTGAAAATAAGGGAAATCTTAGGGGTGAAATGTAATATGTAGACAATTCTAAACAATGTTATCTAAGAAACTATATGTCTAAAACCAAGATTAACCCTTCCCATTTTTAAAAGAAAAATAATGTCGTTTTTTCTAGAAAAATATCATAGTAGCCCTTTTAAATATTTATCTTTTAATTTCTATCCTTTGTTTAAATTCCAAGTTCAGTTTTCGAAAATTACTCAATTTCGTTATTTCAATTAATTTTTGAAGCATTTTTTTTTCAAAATGAATGTTTATTATGTCGATTTTGGTTCATTTTTAAAACGGCTGATGATAATTTTTTCAAAAAACCTGTATTTCTCTATGGCCAACGTGGGGGTCAACCGTGATTTTAGAGACTTAGATTCACTGACAATATTTCTAAAATTTCTTTCAATCCAAAAATAATAATTTCAATAAATACGATTTTTATCTTTTGTTAATGAGGAGGGTCAAACAACATAGTATGTATAGAAACATAGTTCCAAATACAAATACAAATATTGATAAGAATTGTCTAAAGATTACATTCCGCCCATACGGCTTTAGGGCTCTCAAATCAATCCACCCTAATAAGTTAGGTTAGGCGGGTGGCTCAAGGGGCTGGATTCGGTGACAAGGTGAGCGGAACAAAACTCAAGCCTCGGGAGCGTTTTAGTCTTTAGCGGCGCTATAAAATTTTCATCTGGTGCGGGAGGCGGAGACGCACATCCTCAGCAGCCTCACAGAGCGCTTGGACGGAATCGAGGGTGAGGTAAAACGGACTAAAGAGAAGGTACTCAGCCTAGAAAGCAAAGTAGTTGATCTACGCGCACAATGTCAACAGCTGGCTGAGCGGGGTAAACAATTTGCACCGGGAGATGGTGGACATGCGTGCAATGAAGGAGAGAGTGGGTAGCGTAAAGGCAAAACTTCTCGCACAAAACATGTCAAGTAATTTGACTGACATGGGAGGAAAAACCTTAAAACTTTGTTCAACCAGCTCTGCTTTTCATTCTCACTCCCTTTTTATTAGTGACATTAGAAAACTTGTATTGCATGACCAGGCTAATGCACCAGTATTTTCTAAACATGACCTAATTTTGTTGACATATGGAATAAGACTTTATTATATCGAAGAATCGTTTACTTATAGGGACTATAAAGGGATTGACTACAATTATCTTAAGGATTAATAAAATGCTTGTGACTGGTTTCCTATTTATCAAAGCGCGATCACTTTAAAAATAAATTTAAAAACTCTTCCCCTTGCTAAACAAACTTGGAGGGAAATAAATAGACTTGGAATAGGGAAATGTAAACAAATGAATGACCACTACGTTGATGTTGAGATACTTTGCCGAGCATTTTCACAACTTGGAAGTACCTTAGGCTAGATGCAATAATTACCTGACCTATCAACCCTACTGTGATAATACCTTAAAATAAAATCGAATGTTGTGAGTTTAGACAATATTATCACTAAATTTCTTTAAATTCGGTTTCCGCTTCTTCTTCCACATATAACAATCATTTTTAATACATCCATTACAACGTCAGCTTTTCCTTCAATTTGGAAGAAAGTTATCCCCATTATTAAACCTAATAAAAATTAAAGGCCCATTTCCATTCTAGCCTTCCTAGCCGAAGCTATCGAAAATTGAATGTCCTTACAAATTCAGACTTTTCTTGAACGGAGTTCGTTGCTTTCGCTAAAGCAGTCTGGCTTTAGAAAAAAAAGGAGATGTATAAGTGCAATAAAAACATCGTTGAAGACATTCGCTGCCAACTGCAACATTCTTAACTCTCCTTGACCATAGCAAATCATTTGACTCGGTAAAACACTACATTCATAGTAGTAAGATAAAAATATTTACAACTTTACTTAACTTTAGATAGTGCTGTACATTTTATTTCTTCGTACTTTGCTGGCAGACAACTAGCAGGAGAAGTTTCTCAAAGATCTGTCCTAGGACCTCTATTGTTTTCCATGTAAGTTACTGACTTCTTTAGTGTGTTGTCCAGTTTATGTAAGTAGTCCGATCAATCAAATAAATGTCTGTGTTAATAAGAGTAATAATGTTCTGTGTCTGGTTGACAAATGGGCGTAAGACAACGGCATAAGCATAAATCCATCCAAGTCAAATAGCAAGAAATCATTAGATACCAGATGCTTAGGGAGTCTGGTAATTAAAAACATGCCCATAAAATATGAGGAGTATGCAACAAATATAGGTATCACTTTTAGCAACACCTTTTGCTTGAGTTAACACATTTCCAAAGCAACTGGACGTACATATGGCTTGTTGCGACTGCTCTCGGCATCAAAAGACTATCTGCAACAGCATATTAGGATGCTGGTATGTAAACTAATCCTAATCGCCACACTTTTTCATGGAGTTAAGATTTTTGGTAACTGTGATACTACAAGTTAACAGTAGCGTCAAATCCTATAGTCAGATATGTATATAACCTGAAACGACTTGACCATGTTTCGCACTTGACTATTAAACTTCTAGACCTAAACTTTACCACATGTTTAGATTTTAGGACTCTTATTTATTTCCATAATATTGTAACTACTCAGCAACCATCGTATCTCTTCAGTAAGCTCATCACTGCAACATCCACAAGGACTCATAATTTTATATGCCCTAGATTTAAATCGCAAATTTTTAATTTTAATATAATTTAGTCTTTTAGTCTTTTAGTCTTTTTAGATTCATAGGTAACTTTGTGATTGTTACATTAAAACTGTGATTCGTACAATAAAACTTACATGCTAGAAGTACAATAACATTACATTACCTTACAATAACAATACTCATTTTAACATTTACAGATTAATACATTTAATAGGTTCTGGTGACATGAGTAACATAAAGAAATTAATTGAATTTGAAACAATATGAGATTAACATTAAAAATAATAAATTAAAATTAAAATAAGAATTAGCTGTTTAAAGTGCGTTTTATTTCTTATACTTTTTATATTGCTTGGGAGGTTGTTCCAATAGCAAACAGCCTCAATAAAAATTTTAATTTTTTGCAGACAATGTTGTTTGTTCTAGCTGACGAAGCCAGTTGCACATGTTCAATTAAGTACTGCGGATCTTTTTTAGTCAGGAGTTTATGCAGAAATAAGAGGGTTTTTAACTTAGTCCATGACTCAAAGCTTACTTCAAAAATCTTATTTGAGTAGCATGTTATGTGCTCCCTGCGGTTTTAATTAAAAACATATCGCACAATCGAGTTGAAGGTAACTCTTTGTGCAGAGTATTTCGTGGTTTATCGAGTCAAATGTTTTGCTAAAGTCAAGAAGTGTTAGGATGGTTACTTTGCTGTCATACATTTTTTGGCGAATGTCTTCGGATATCTTTGAAATGGCAGTTGTTCAACTTCAGTGCTTTTTGAAACCTAATTGTTTGCAACTTAGAAGATTATTGTAAGAGAGGGCAACTAATTGCCCAAAGGACTTTGCAAGGAAAGGCAAGTTGGAAATTGGTCTAAATTCATTTTTTGATTTCGGGAAAATTTTTAGCAATTTTTTAGCAATTTTTCAGCAATCAGGAAGCATTGACATGGTAAAAACTGTATTTAAAATATGGGTAGTATAACAAATTAGTTTTGGGAGCAACATTTTTATAAATTTGGGGCTAACATTATCGAGACCTTCTGCATTAAAATTTTACTTTGAGTATACATTCAAGGACATCACATGGACGTACACACATAAAGCTAAAAATAATATCACAGGATGTTGCTGAGTTCAGGTACAAATTATGTGTAGGAATGACGGAAGAAACTTCTGAAAATTTCTTATTAAGGGCGTCTACATCAAAGTCCGATTTAGCCACTGCACTTTGTTTTTCTATGCCCAGGCTTCTCAAATCCTTCCAAACTTGACTAGGAGTCTCTTCATTGGCGAATTTATTATTACAAAATCTACGTTTAGAAGAAGAGATCGAGTTTGTGACTAAGTTTCTCAGTTGTTTAAAAATGATGTGTAGGCTTTCAGTCTTATACCTTTTCCAGCGTTTGTAGGCGTTATCCCGCAGGCGAATTTGTTTTTTAATTTTTAAGTTAAACCATGGCTGTACGGCAGGTTTTTGTGTTTTTGTTTTTAATGGAACACAGTGTTCAAATAACCGTCGAATGTTGCAGTTAAATAATAGAAGTCAGATCATAAATGTTTGTCTAGTCATAATTGTCAAATTCAGTTAGTAGGTTGTTGAAATTGATTGATTTGATCATGTTGCTGTTAAGATATCCAGCCAGGATTACGTTTTCGTACGCCACATATATGTCTGATACGGAATCTAAGAGATCAATATATTCGGTCATTCGATGGGGTCTTTAAATAAAACAGATTAACATTTTTGACATTTTGATCTACGTCTTCTACAAACAAATATTCAACTCTACCTTCGATCGGGTTTGATTTAAAAGCTTCGTGTTTTAATCTGTCGGACCTATGCAGCACGTAGCCATCACATTCAAAAGGGACGTCACTGTAGCCACTTACAAACCATGTTTCTGAAACACACACTTCATCAACATTTGATCATACAAATAGTTCCCTAAACTCATTCATTTTTCTGACCAAGCTTTGAGCTTTTATGTGGACAATCTTCAGATCCACTTTCTGTTTACAGAGAATTCTCAGCAGACTGCTCGCTGTTGCATTATTTGTATTGACCTGCATTAATAGTGGGGTATAAGGTAAATTGAGAAACGCACATACGAATTGAGAAGGCACAAGCTAGATTTGAACGAAAAGAGATTACCAATATAAACCCTAAATTACTCTTAAAAACTATAAAAATAAAGATTTCAGCTGCATAAGAGGTGTTATAAACGAAAGCTATTTTGGGCAGCACGACTGGTACCTTCGGCAACCAGTGCGCAGGATCCAGAGAGGGGGAGAGCAGACTCAGCAGCCGTGATCGCTGAGAGCTCATCAAGCTGCTGGATAATGTAAATGTCCTCTCTCCCACTGCACTTCACGTGCACAATCCCACGGCGCGTAAAAATCAGCAACAAGAGATTTCTGCTTCTTGAAACGCATGGCTTCTTTAAATATAAGGAAATTATCTCTCGTGAACTGCTCATTAACGTAGAGAGCGGCCGGCGAGTCAAAGTCAGCCAGTGCGCGAAGAAGTGAAACTTTTTCCCTCGTAGTTTCCAATTTTATCAGAATTGGCGGGTCCACCAGTGTCACGGACTCTCGACGCCGGAACAAGGTTTGTCGCAAAGCAGATCTTGTTAAACAGCGGCCTTAGTTTCTCTTCTTCCACAAAAGGAACGCCATGCATACGCACTGCGTACGCCTCGCTTTCGGCACGCTGTGCGTCAAGCTTTTTTTAGGGAGCGCAGCTCCTCAACCTCCTGCTCCAGCTGCAACATGCGATCGGCCATCTGCTTCATCTCCGTGGTGACACCCAAGAGCCGTTCCTGCAGCACCACGAGCATCCTCTCCTCGACCTCACGGATGGTAGACTTGATCAGCTGGGCTTGTTCATCGAAACGGCTATTCATTGCTGCAATAAGCATAGGTGGGGCAGCGTTACAGGGGCGCCCGCGCTTAGAGCCAGAGGTTTCTTTCAAGCGTTTTCCCTCTGGCAAAACCATGTTTTGTTTTGTTTTTCTTCTTTTTTTTTACGTGAGAAAGCCGACGTGAATTATGATTTGTGCTACGATTTGTTTGTGTTTGTTTTGTAACGTGTTTATATGTTTGTAACGCTTTTATAGTTTTGTATTGCAGTGTAGATTTAGTTTACAGTTATTGAACTGTGTACTTTAAGAGTGCACTTGAAAAGTAAACTGTGTTAGTGTGTGGGCACCAGTGCACTGTATGGGTTCGATGTTTGATATAAATAGCACCTGCAAACAAAAACAAAACACACAGCGGCTGTAAAAAATAACTTTAAACAGTTTTTTTGCTTAATATATTGATTAAAATTGGGGAATTCGCTGTTTTACAGATAGTTGCAGTGTTAATACAAAGTTTTGACCATAAAGTTGTTTTGTCCGAATAAAATATCGATTATATGGACAATTTTAACGACAGAGCAAATAAATATACGTCTTCTCAAAGTGAACGTTGAATTTTCTTCATTTCGAACAGCCTACAAGCAACAGTTTAAAGGAATTTAAAAAAAATATAAACAAAATATATTTAAAATCAAAAGTATCTAAAACAAAATTATTTAATTAAACAAATAAACAGAATTAAAATTAGTTATTTCAGAAAGATCAATGCAACTTATTAATACTAACAATCAGTAGCGTAGATAGGGGGGGATCAGGGGGATCAATCCCCCCCTTGGGTCTGAGAATTATAAGATGATATAATTTCAAAATTGAAAAAGAAACTGTAAAACCATTTTGCAAACCTCCAAAAACTGAAGACAATGAAGAAGCGCAATCATCTGTCGAAACAGCCGTAAAAAAAACATCGGTATGCTGCATCAGGTAGTGAAAATACGGGCGATCAAAGCTCATGTAGTGAAGGCAACAAAAACGTTAAGCAACATAACCCTCATCCGCCTTATCGGAACGTAAATAAACACGACGTCGGAAATTTTATTGGCATCAGACTTAGTGAATCTCAGAGGCTGGACTTATTAACAAATGCTTGGGTTCCGCCGAAAAATTACTTTTTTCTATTGATGCAAACTCGAAAATTAAAATTTTGTTACAAATGGTTTTATGAATTTTCCTGGCTTGCTTACTCAGAATTGCATCATGGTGCATTTTGTGTTCCGTGTGTAGCATTTGCGGTAAGCGGTGGCAAAGGGTCACAACCTTTAGGTCATTTGGTGAAAGTGAAATTCGATAATTGGAAGAAAGCAAAAGCGGTGTGTACCATAATTATCATCCGAGCCAGAAATCGAACCCGGGACCTCTCAATTTCGCGTCGAGTGCTCTAACCAACTGAGCTACTTCGGAATCCTAATTTGCTCGCTGAAAACCTCAAATTTATGTTTGAAGTTACTTTTTGTCTAACTAGAGATCGACATTATCACGAATTTGTTTGTCCGTCAAAAAACCTTTGACGTTGACGTTCAATAAATTGAGTGGAAATATTGAAAAAATCAATTTATCTTGAAATTGAATTTTCACCCACTGAAAAATCATCATTTTTGAATTTTATTTAATGACTTCTAATTTTTAAGACTTTTCAAGAACACCAGAAAAAATATTATCACATCAATGCAGTTGCTGACAGCGATAATTTTCTGCGTATTGCAAAAAATGAAAGCCAATCTGTTGAAAATTTGATTGACGAGTCCCGTATGCAGCAATTAGCGAATAACAGAAAAAACATAGTTCCTGTTATTGAAGCTATTATCGTTCTTGAGCGGCAAGAGTTGGCTTTGCGTGGACAACGTGATAGTGGCAAAATAGTCATCCAAAATGATTTCACCGGACCAAATGAAGGGAATTTCAGAGCCTTATTGAAATATATAGCCAAGGGGGATTCACTTCTTCGCAGTCATTTAGAAGGTCCAGGGAAACGTGACAAATATACAAGCCCTACTGTCCAAAACGAAATTAAAGATGCATATTATGAGATATTGACTCGAAAACTGATAGCTGCAATCAAAGCTGCAAAAGTTTACTCTGTTCTGATGGATGAAACTCAAGATGTAGCTACTATTGAGCAAGTTACCAATTGCATTCGATACGTGAGTAAGAAAGACGATAGCCAGCATATTGTACATGAAGATTTTGTGAAGTTTATCCCAACAGCTTCCACTACAGGTAAAAATCATATCATAATAAAAATCCTTCCAGAAATTTGCTTTTTTTCGCTGCAGACGCACTTTCTAGAGAATGATTTTTAATTTGTATATAATCGTACGATGTACATATTTACAGGTAATGTTCTTGCCAAGCTAATGGTTGAAAATCTTTAAAATTTCGAACTGGATATTACTTTCTTGATCGGCTAAGGATTCGACGCGGCGAGGAATATAATGGTCAATATAATGGCGTTCAAGCAATTATACGTGACAATTATGCGCCACATGCTTTATACGTTCACTGTGACGCACATTCTTTGAATCTTGCTATATCTATCACCAGCAAGGTACCTACCATCAGAGACTGCTTGAGCACCATAGAAATTGTTTACAATTTCTTCCACACGCCTAAAAGAAGAACTGTTCTAGAGAAAACTATTGAACAATCTGATGGAACTCCAAGTGTGAAAACTGTGAAGAGATTGAATCTGACTCGATGGGTGTCAAAATATGAAGCCGTTGACGATTTTCATGAATTATTTCCGTTTGTCTACGAAACCCTTGACGAAATGAGAACCTCGGAAACTGACGCGAAAAATTTAAAAAATGCAATGGACTTCGAATTTTTGATCAGTCTACAGGTGATTTACCAACTTTCTTTGCCTCTGAGTCGAGAATTTCAAAAGGTTGATTTAGACTTGGTCCAAGCTATGGATCTCGCCAAGGATTTACGCGATGAACTGAAAAAGATTCGAGCAGAAGCAGATACGTTCCTGGAATTTTCGAAGCTGCAAAGAAAATTGCTGAAACTTTGGACATTGAAATCAAACACAATCGAAAAGTGAGCAGACAAAAAAATTGAGCGAATCCTGATGTTCAGAGTGCAGAAGAATACTTCCGTGTCACGGTGTTCAATCCATTTTTGGACTTCTACATCATGGATCTTGGCGAGAGATTTATCGATCACGAAAAAATATTAGAAGGGTTTTCGGCGCTCTTCAAGCATAATTTATCTGAAATCGACAAAAGCAGCTGAGAAATTTATAGAAACTGTCGAGTTTTATCAAAAATTGCTTGATTCTGGGCCAACTGCTGTTCTCATCGAGTTGAAAATGTGGAAGAAGTATTTGATCCGTAAAGCCGACATCAAGCCTAACAATTCGTTGAAAGCGCTGAATGATTGTCCAGAAGAGAATTTCCCAAATATCAATATGTTGCTAAGAGTATTAGCTACATTGCCAGTATCTACGTCTACTGCGGAACGAACATTCTCAAGTTTGAAACGGATAAAACAATTCAAAGGAACACGATACAAGAAGTGAGTTCATCATGTTCCATCTAAATGTTTGGATACTATCGAATATGCATCAATAATAACTCGAATTATTGTCTGATTTAGCAAAAAAATCTCGAAAGCTTGAATTTCTTCTTCGATAAGAGAATTTTTTTACAATGCATCTTATCAATGTGAATAATGTGACCAATTTCTGTACACGACTGTGCAACGCGGATTATTATCGCAGTGTAAAATAAAACTAACAAAAAAACAGGATATTATTCTGAGTCATATCCCCCCCCATATCAAAAAGCTATCTACGCCACTGCTAACAATAAATAATAAATATTTATAATAATTAATAAGTTTTGTTAGAATAAGATAGACCTTAAGCCATTTTGACTAGTGCAATAAATATTGCCGGACTAGGATAGTAAATAAATAAATAAACAAATAAATAAATAAATAAATAAATAAATAAATAAATAAATAAATAAAAAAATAAATAAATAAATAAATAAACAAATAAATAAATAAATAAATAGATAAATAAATAAATACATCTAAATAAATAAATAAATAAATAAATAAATAAATAAATAAATAAATAAATAAATAAATAAATAAGTAAATCAATAAATAAATAAATAAATAAATAAATAAATAAATAAATAAATAAATTAATAAATAAATAAAAAAATAAATAAATAAATAAATAAACAAATAAATAAATAAATAAATAGATAAATAAATAAATACATCTAAATAAATAAATAAATAAATAATAAATAAATAAATAAATAAATAAATAAATAAATAAATAAATAAATAAATAAATAAATAAATAAATAAATAAATAAATAAATAAATAAATAAATAAATAAATAAATAAATAGATAAATAAATAAATACATCTAAATAAATAAATATAAATATAAACCATACCCTTTATATTATATTTTGTCGACTGGTACCTAAGTCGCATCGTGGTGTAGTGGTGAGGGTACACGTGTATGAGGCAAAACTATCTTCAGAACAGTTTCTTAAAAATTATTGTCAATTGTTTTTAATTTTGTTTGCCGTTGTAATTTTTGGTTAGATTTTATAAATATTATTAACTTAAAATAACATTTTTTTTTGTACTTTTAACATAAAAATAATGAACAAAAAAACATTAAATTAATTTAATTAAATTAAATTTAATGTTTTTTTTCATTATTTTTATGTTTTTTTTTTTTGTTTTAATGTTTATGTTTCTTTTTGTTTGTTTGAATTTTTTTGATTTTTGGTTGTTTTTATATATTATTTTTTTTTTGTTTATGTTTTCTGTTTGCATTTATCTTTATGTTTTTTATTTTGGTTATTAATTAATACTCTTTAGCACAAAACAAAAATTAAAAAAATCAACATCAGTTTTTCCAACTATCTGGAAAGATTATCCATACAAAGGAAGAAAATTCGTATGTTGAAAATTATAGAGGTTTTTCTAAATTGTCTGCATTACCTAAAGCATTTAACTGCATTATTGCGATATTTGTGTTCCCCACTAATATCACCTTATCAACATGGTTTCGTCAAGCAAACACGAACATACTTGAATTGACATCTATTATAGTTAAAGGATATAATAATAAAATGCAGACTTATGTTATATATACAGAGTTTAGTAAGCCTTTTGATTCTGTTAACCATTCTCTTCTCTTATTTAAATTGCAAGGCTATTAGTGTTCTTGGATTTATTAAGCGATGGTCAAAAGAATTTGACGATCTTTATACAACTAAATTATTATTTACACCCCATGTCCGTCCTAATTTAGAATATTGCGCTCCCGTTTGGAGTCCCAAATATCAAGTACACATTGGTCGTATTGAGTCGGTAAAAAAATAATTTTTTCTTTTCGCCCTTCGTGGTTTGAACTGGGATCAAAACGTAAGGTTACTATTGCTTAATTTACCTATTCTTGAAAATCGTAGAATCATGCTTTTTATGCACAATCTTGTCAAAGGTGATATTGACTTCATAGAATTGGTAAGCCGCTTAACTTTTTGTGCCTTTTAGACCAACCCGCAACTACCATCCTCTTAACTTGCCAAGATGTACCTCAAATATTGGCCTTCATGAACCCTTTCGTGTTCTATGTAATAATTATATCTATCCCTGTTATAAAAACTACAGTTTTAACATATTTTCATCGTACTTAGTTTTTTTATAAATAAATCCTCGCAAACTCGATAACTGCCCATTTTGCTAATAGGGCCCGCGCGTAATAAGTTCGTGCTTGGTTTGGTTGGGCCACTTGTTTGTACTGTTTATAGTGCATCGACGTTCAATAATATTACTTAAGTTTTGGGAACATGACTATTAATAGCTTAGCAATTAATTTACGTTTGAAATAATATGATATAATCAATATTTTAAAGCAATAACTTTATTATATATTGGGACTGTCGAAAAAATTTTAAAGAATTTTTAAACAAAAGTATGGTTTCATTTTAATAACAAAACATTATTCAAAGAATATGGATTCCGTGCAAGAAGAACTGCTTGTTATTTGAGCCCAAGAACAAATCAAGCAAATTTGGGCACTCTGGATCGATAAAACTAAGACACGTGATGTAAAGCATCCCTGTCATTGTTTTCCAAATAGTTTTCAAACGACTTTGCAATTTGACGACGGGCGTTGTAAAGATAAAAAAAACTATGGAATTTTATAGAATTATATTCTTGGCGTCTTTTCGCGACCGGTTTCTTTAAATGGATCAGTTGTTGTCGGTAATCACCCGATTTCAGTATCTCATAACAGATTACAACAATTTGATACCACCTAATACAGAACATAACTTTTGCATTATGAACATTAGTCCTTGCGGTTGATTCAAACCAAAAATTATTGTTCTTCCAGGTGGCATTTGACGAACTCTAAATTCAGTTTTCTAGCAAATAAAATATTTTTGTTGATTTCCATATTCTGACTTCTATTTAAGCGATGTCAATAAGTTTAGAAATGGGAAAGAGATTTCATTGCACAAAATTCGAACCGGTTTACGTGTCGATTAAGTTATCAACTCAAAAAACAACATTTTTTGATTTACGAATACATTTTTTGTGCGCCTGTTTTTTTTTTTTTTATGTTGCCCAGTCAAAGGCTATGAGTGCCCGGTCCAAGGGATATGGGCTAGGGCAGGAGCGTCCGATGGTCAATCGCCTTTTACCCACATTAGCTCGCCGCATTTGGGATTGGTTCTTGGGAAGCTGTACCTGTCCAACATAACCAGAACAAGTATTAATTGTGCCTGAATTTACAGCCCGCAAGCTCCCCGAGTAGCTATCTTGATCTTGATCTGTTACCCTCGCCTTCATGTTTCATTCGCTATGCGAACTGATCCCCTATTGACAATACCGTTCAACAGAGCTCCGTTGTCATTCCTGACCTACTTCACTTGTCGTACCAGTATTTCCTTTAGATGGTTTCTAATAACACGTTACTATTTTTCACATGAAGATATCATTAATATTATTTTTGTAGTTTTATGCGCTATTGTCCTATACGAACTGCTGGCGGGATCCGCTAGAGTTTTTTATTTCGAAAGCTAATTAGATATTTTAAAAGTGACTTTCCTTTTTTTCAATTTGTTCGTATGCGTATCTGCCTTTTTTTATACCTTAGCATCGATTCTATTACTGAAAAAAAAGGAAAATCGTAGGATTAAAAGGAAAAACAATTTTAAGCAACGTTAGCTAAAATCAAGTTTGACCCCATTCATTCATAGTAACCATTTAAAGTATTTCTTTTTTAATTTCTATCCCTTGTTTAAATTTTTGTTCAATTTACAAAAACTACTCAACTTTGTTATTTTGATTTCAAAGACTTTGTGCCGCGTGTATTTGTTCATAATATTTTTAAGGCGATTTTGATTTATGTTTAAAATGGCAGTTGTGATCATTTTCTCAAAAACCTATATTTTTCTTTTGCCAATGTGCGGGTCAAACGTGGTTTAAGAGACTAATGAAATATTTCTATTGTTCAATTTTATTACTGATAATAAAATAAATCTTAGGGGTGAAATGTAATATATAGGCAATTTTAAGCAATATTATCTAAAAAACTATATGTCTAAAACCAAGATTGACCCTCCCCATTTGCAAAAGAAAAATAATGTCGTTTTTTCTTGAAAAATATAGCCATTTTATATATTTATCTTTTAGTTTCTATCCTTTGTTTAAATACTAAGTTCAGTTTTCGAAAATTATAGCCTGATTCCATTGGCACATTAGCATTTAGCTAACAGCTGATCTGGGTTTGTTTACTTTTGAATTTTGACAAATCCAAAAGAAATTAATTAAAATTAATGAACATGAGTGAGTTTACTAAACTCTGTAATGCTTAGCAGGACATCCGTAATGCGACCGAGGCATTTGCCAACTTGGACGCCCTAGGTTTTAGTCATTTATATATAAAGTTGATTTTATATTCAAAAGACATCAAAAATTGCGCCAACCTGGCATATAGAAAACAGCTGTTGTAGTGGTGGCACGAACAAAATATCGTTAAACATCGGTATTTTCCGGTATTTTTTCTAAAAACGGGGCGAATGGTTTTTAATCGCTTTTAATAATCGCATCTATTTTAAATGAGGCATTTAGCCTTATGGGATTCCCTGTGTAAATAAATGCGCATTACGCTAAATGCGTTTTAATGCGCCAATGGAATCAGGCTATTACTCAATTTCGTTATTTTTTATTTCAATGAATTTTTGCAGCATTTTTTTTTTCAAAATAAATAATTATTTTGTCGATTTTGGTTCATTTTTAAAACGGCTGTTATGATCATTATTTCAAAAAACCTGTATTTCTCTATGGACAACTTGGGGGTCAACCGTGATTTTAGAGACATAGATTCACTGGCAATATTTCTAAGAAATGTCGTTTAATCCAAAAGTAATAATTTCAAAAGGTACGATATTTATCTTTTGTAAATGAGGAGGGTCAAAAGTTATTTTAGACACATAGTTCCTCTTGCAATATTGATAAGAAATGTCTAAAGATTACATTCCGCCCATAGGCGTAGGCCTCTCAAATCAATCCACCCTAATAAACTAGGTTAGGCGGGTGGCACAAGGGGCTGGATTCGGTGACAGAGATCTGCGACAAGATAAGCGGCACATAACTAAAACAAAGCCTCGGGAGCGTTTTAGCCTTGAGCGGCGCTACTTTTTGCTACGAATATATACGCAAGCTCTCATATACAAAATCCGAGGAATAGATAACTCACCCATGCTGTTTCGAAATGCATCGGAATTGACTCATTCAAATCCAACTTATTAAGCCAAAGTTCCTGCAATAGGATCTATCCTTCTGAAAATTTAATACTATTTTGTATTAATAACGCGAAAACTTTGTGATCGCAGTAGTTTGAGACGATTTTAATTTGCGAAACTTTGTGAAAACTATGTCGAAAGCGCGACGAAAAGGAGTGGCTACGATGACGTTCGATTGATCACTAACAATTATATTTCAATATTTCTCTTAGAACCTAACTTATGCTACGGTGGCGAGCGACGGGGCGAATTCGCAAGAGCGAACAGACGAAAGCTTTATTGGCTCCCGCTCTCGCCCTACAACTAGTGATTTAAATACAAGCGCTGAGTGCGCAAACACCGCCCCCTCTGAAGGGACGACGTCCTTCAGCCCAGAACGGGCAACAGGGCCAGTATGTGGACAGCTCGCCGATATTCGCCGTCCTGCGTCCTGACGTCCGCCACGCGAACCTTGCTATCGGCGCAGGCGTGCACCGCTACCACTCGTCCGATCCTCCACTGCTGGGTCGGAAGATTGTCTTCTGCGACGACGACGAGCGCTCCCACGACGAGGTTGGGCTCCCCCTGGTGCCACTTGGACCGCTGCTGGAGGCTGGAGATGTACTCCCGGGACCATCGCTGCCAAAACCTGTGCCTGAGAGACGAGACACCTTGCCATCGTCGCAAGCAGGTCAGGCTGATCTGGTCCGGGAGCGCCGCTGATGGTGGGGCCAGAAGAGAGCCGCCGATAGGCAGATGCCCGGGTGTCAGGGCCTCGCCGTCGTTCGGGTCGTTGCTTAGAGCGCCGAGGGGCCTGGAGTTGAGCACGGCCTCCACGCTGGTGAGCAGAGTTCCAAACTCCTCCGCGGTCAAGAGGTCTTGGCCTACCGTCCGAAGGAACAGGTGCTTTGCAGACTTCACACCTGCCTCCCATAGTCCGCCGAAGTGCGGTGCTCTGGGCGGTATGAACGCAAACTCGCATCCTTTTTTTGATGCGAATGTTTCGATACCGCCCCCCTGCTTCTCCAGACGGGCTCGGAACTCTCTCATGTGGCGATCTGCGCCGACGAAATTGGTGGCGTTGCCGCACCACACCTTAAGTGGACCGCTTTGGACACAAAACAGACGAACAAGGCCACGTACGACTTGTACGGTGGCTTACCACGGATACGATACGTTTTGCTGAAGGGACCACAGAAATCAACGCCACAAATATTGAACGGGCGGAAAGCTCGCAGTCTATCTGCTGGCAAGTTTCCCATAATTTGCGTCAAAAGTTGCGGCTTACAGCGAAAGCAGCGCATGCACGACCGAACTGTTCGTCGGCAGACTTCTTGAGCATTAACTAGCCAGATTTTCTCGCGCAGACGACTTACGAGAGCTCGTGGGCCAGCGTGACAGTTCGTAACGTGCAGGTATGACACATAGGATCTGACGAACTGTGAGCTTTTATACAGCAACAACGGGGATTTGGCTTCGTACGGGATAGGAGCATTCAATAACCGACCCCCAACTCGTAGCAATGTCGAGGAGCACCAATCTAATTTATTTTCCTGAAGAAAAGGGTTTAACTTTTGAATATTCGTTGCTACCGGTTTATTCTTCCGAATTTTATTTATGTCGTCCCTGAACTCGTGAAATTGGACAACTTCGACAATTTTATCAAAAGCGGAATCCAGTTCTCTTGGCGAAACACTTTTTTCAAAAGGGTTCCAACACACTTCTGCACCTTTGAATAAAACGAAAAACCCACACGAAAATTCTCAGCAGCTTCAGGTGCGACGAAAAGGACTCTATTTTCTGAAGCACATAATTTGGCTCTGGGCTGACTACGAGAGCTATTGCCGATTTGCGTAGCTCCATCGACATTACATCAGCCGGCAGTTCGAAATTTTTATTTACAGGCCAATTATTTTCGGAGTCTAGCAAGAACGAATGCCCACCGAACCAAATGGACGTTGTAAGCTCCTCTACGTCACATCCTCGGGACACTATATCTGCTGGGTTGACTTTCGTGGGAACGTGTCTCCAAATTGCTTTCTCCGACCACTCCTGAATTTCTGCAACCCGGTTCGAAACAAAAACCGACAACGACGAGGGATGGGTTTTAATCCAGTGTAAAGTGATCTCGGAGTCTGTCCACAGGAAAACATTCTCAATGGGAGAATTTAGCAATGGCCTGACACGATTATAGAGATCTGCTAAAAGGTGAGCTGCACACAGCTCAAGGCGAGGCAAAGTTTTCGTCTTGAGGGGAGCTACTTTCGATTTGGCGGTCAATAAAGACACTTTCAAACCTTCAGCAGTTTGAGTCCGAACGTAGATGCACTCTCAATACGCTCGCATGGAAGCGTCAGCGAAACCATGTATTTGAATCTGGACTTGTGGATCTGTGTTGACAAATCGCGATACCTTAATTTTAGGCAGCTGCAGAAGCGTCGCTTTAAACGTATCCCACGACGTGAGCAACTGCATCGGTAGCGACTCGTCCCAATCTAATTTTCGAAGCCACAGTTCCTGCAACAACATCTTTGCCTTTGTGACCAAAGGACACAAGAGGCCAAGTGGGTCGAAAAGTCGAGCAGTCACCGACAAAATATTTCGTTTTGTCGCGCGAAGATCCAGGAAAGAGTCATCCAACCGAAATTGAAAGTAATCTATAACCGGTAACCAAACCACGCCAAGGGTCTTGGTTACGTCTGAGTCTGCCATAATTGGCATTACAGCGCTATCAGATGCGGATAACTCTGGGCAGTTTGAAAACCACTTTGCCAATTCAAAGCCTGCCTCTTGCAAGACCTGAGAAACTTCGTCTCGAAGGCTTTGCAGGTCCTCAACGCATCCTCAACAAATCGTCAACATAAAAATCATTCTGAATAACCTTTCCGGCTTTTGGATGAGTTGCTTGCGCCATCTCTCCTAGCCGCATTAAACACCGAATCGCCAAAAAAGGGGCTGGCGAAGTTCCATATGTAACGGTTTTCAACTTAAAGATTTTCAGGGACTCAGAAGGATCTCGTCTTCATACTATGAGCTGGAAGTTACGATCAGCTTCGTCCACCATCACTTGGCGATACATCTTTTTGACGTCGGCCGCAAGGGCAAACTTATGCAATCTAAACCGAAGCAGAGTCGAGTACAGCTCCTCTTGAATAGTTGGGCCTACCATCAAGATGTCATTCAACGCTACCTGCGTAGAAGTACGGCTCGATGCATCGAAAACTACTCTCAACTTAGTTGAAGTACTTTGTGGCCGTAAAACGCATTGGTGCGGAATGAAATAGTGCGGAGTATTCGGAATTTTGTCATTGGTGGAGGACATGTGGCCCAGTGAAACATATTCCTCCATGAATTCAATATACATCTTCTTCAGCGAAGGGTCCTTTGACAATTTCCTTTCTAGCGACAAAAATCTACGTTTCGCAACTTCGTATGACGAACCAAGAGTATTTGGGTCAGATTTAAACGGCAAACGAACCGAAAATCTACCGGACGACAATCTTTGAGTATTTTTCTCAAAGTGTTGTTGACAGAGTTGTTGCTCAGGAGTATGGAATTTAGCCTTGGGCGGCAAGTCCTCCACAGACCAAAATTTCTGCAGGGTTGTGTCAATTGACTCCAACGCTTCCTCCTGGCAGCTGAGATGTACCATTTTTTCAGCATTTTTATTATTTTCAGAGGCACATCTGCCTGGCACTATCCAGCCGAGAACTGTCTTTTGTAGGATGGGGAATTCAGGCCTCTGCTTTATCTGGCCAATAGATAAAAGTTCAAAGAATGTTTCAGCGCCGATAAGCATATCTATTTTTTGGGGCTTGAAGAAGAATGGATCTGCCAACTGAATATTTTCAGGCACCCTCCACCCGCTGGTGTTCACCGCTTGATCCGGATGATAACCAGAAATATTTTTCATAATCCAAAAATCGGACGACAATTGGCTGTTCCCTACTCGCGACTTCACAATCGTGTGTATTTTTTTTGTGGCTTGGGCAATAGTTCCACCAATGCCTCGCAAGCTCATGCACACGTCCTCTCTTGTAATTCTGAGCGAGCTCGTCGGTTACAAAGTTTATTTGTGAACCAGAGTCGAGCAACGCTCGAGCTAATACAAACTCGCCGCTTTTTGTTTGGACGCTCACAACAGCAGTTGCAAGAATGACTGATCCGATGCATTCGCATGCAAAACATGCGAAGTGGATGGAGACTCCTGCATGAGCGTGGGCTGAGAAGGAGGTGGCAACGCGAGATTTGTGTTTGGGGCATATATATGTAGCAAAGTGTGATGTGAGGAATTGCACACTCTACATCTGTTCGATTTGCATTTTTTGACAGTGTGACCCTTTCTTAAACAGTTAATGCATAAGGGTGCTCTTTTAGCGAAATCGAATCTTTGCTGAACTGTCAGGGCTGCGAAGGAAGCGCAGTTTCCAATCTGATGTTCAGCTGAGTTGCAATAAATGCATTGAACAGAGTCGTTCCTGGCAGCGACAAACGAAAAACTCCTATTTCCATTCTTCTTAGGGTTAGATTGGGTCTGCTGAACAGTTTTGGGCTTGGAAGCCTCTTCTGCTACCATGTGTTGGTATCGCCTGTTGAGGGCCGCCTCACATTCGCTCCAAAGTGGAAGCGAAGTATAATCTAACTGTTCTTCCCATTTTCTTTTAGTTCCTGCATCGACCTTGCTCATTACCAGATGTATTAAAATGGCATAAGTAATGCGTCTATCATCCCCAATAGACAGCAAGGAGTCATACAAGGCTGTGACCGTGTCGATGAGGGTTCTCAAGGCTGTAGCTGAAGGCTGGGAAATTTTTTGCAAATTAAAAAGTGTCGATATGTTGTCAAAAAAAATAAGACAATCATTATCGTACACCCGCTTCAGGCTAGCAAGGGCTTTGGGATAATTTTCCGCAGTGACTTGGAAGGCCCTAACTGTTCCTAAAGCGTCTCCAGCTAAACACGAAATTAAATGATTGAATTTTTCAATATCGTGTAAAGGGTCATCTTTGTCAACGAAAGTTTCGAAAAGGCTTATAAAATTTTTAAATTCGGAGTGTTTTTCGCTAAAAGTTGGGAGAGCAACGCTCGGCAGACGGCATTGAGGCGGGCGATTTGCTGGCGGAGCGGATTTCTCGATATTATTTTGTTTGGACTTATTTAAAATTGAAATCAGCAATGACTTTGTCATTACGGCCCTCTCTTCCAACTCTTCGCGGTATACGTCTTTTGTATCTTTCACTTCTATTTGGTTTTGCAAAAGTGAAGCATTTTCAATGTGCGTATTTAGAATCTCTAATCTACACTCAAGCTCGAGCGGATTTATAGATAATTTAGCTTCTTTTAAGTGGCGATAAGTTCGGTTAATACTTTTCATGCAAACATCTCGTTGGTGTTTAAGCTCTTCGATATCCTTAGTTGCATTGCGTTTATTTGTATTTATTTGGTTGGTATCGAAGAGGTGTTGAATATTTATTTTTATTAAATTATTTATTTGTTAAATAATATAATAAAAATCAACGACTAATATACCGATCGCACACGGTGTAAGGGAGCTAAGTGCCGAGAGAATTACAGCTAAAAATCTAAATAGGGTTTTTATATTTTTTATATAAACCCTGCGACAGTATATGCCGCACGCACGCACTGTAGGGGAGCTACCGCTCAAGCTCAAGCGTACCGAAAAAACGAACAAACGTTTAGGCAGACCGAAAATAGCACTGCTGCAGCGATCGAGAACGAAAACGACAAAAGATAACTCGAAATAGCGGCAGCGGTGTCGGTGTGCGTGTGTATGTATACGTGGCTAGCGGCTCTTCCTATGCAAATGCTAACGGAGAATGATACACTGACCGATAACTAAGGGCAACGAATATATAAGCCTGACGCCAAAATGCGCGCAAAATTATGAAAAGCGCGGAAAATTTGGAAAAGCGCGGGAAAATTCTGAAAAGCGCGGGAAATGTTCGGACAAACTGCGGCGAAAGTTATTGCCGCTAATTTTCTGAGAGCTACACTTTTCACAATTTGCACTTTTTTCCAGCTATTTTTATTTATACTCTAAATTGGTGCTCACTACGACGAAAGTTGGGGGAATTAAGTTCGCACTAATTGGGTCGACGACGAGTATTTTATTGCTTGTTTTTTGGCCAAAGCGATTCACATATAATTCGAAATATATTATGTTTATTGTAGAATTTTGGTTGTTAGTACATGCAAATTTTTATTTCTAGGTTAGAATGCTCACTATCTACCGATTTTTACACGAATGCAAAAAGTTGAAAGATGGGCCAAAACACAATTGACAAAACGCAACAGATTAACTTTCGACTTTTGGCACTCTATACCTGGATGGCCGACTTGATAATTGCAACTTCCTTTTTGACTTCCATTTGGCGGCAGCAGCAAATTGAGCAATTAAATTTGCCGAAACGTCAGGCGCAACTTCAAGAACGGCAGAAAATTTCCAGCGACGAAATTATTGAATTTAATTTATTGTCCGAACCGACACGAATAAATTGGTTTTTGTTGGTATTGTTTATAGTTTTTCACCGAAAAAAAAATTAAAACTCGCGAACTCTACTGCTAATCACGTCGGGGTCACCATGAAAAATTTAATACTATTTTGTATTAATAACGCGAAAACTTTGTGAACGCAGTAGTTCGAGACGATTTTAATTTGCGAAACTTTGTGAAAACTATGTCGAAAGCGCGACGAAAAGGAGTGGCTACGATGACGTTCGATTGATCACTAACAATTATATTTCAATAATTTCTCTTAGAACCTAACTTATGCTACGGTGGCGAGAGACGGGGCGAATTCGCAAGAGCGAACAGACGAAAGCTTTATTGGCTCCCGCTCTCGCCCTAAAACTAGTGATTTAAATACAAGCGCTGAGTGCGCAAACACCTTCAATTACTATAGGACTTTATAAGCCAACGGGGTCGAACAGCTTGGAGGTCACCGATAGTATGTTCCTTTTTGTCGCTCGGAGACCTATGACAGCAGTGTCAATTTGAAACTCACGATATTCCTAATGCCCTATTTGCCTATCCGAGATAGGTATGATTTGACTGTGCTTTCAGATGCCGTGACTTCAGGTGAGTTAGAAAACCACTTTGTCAATTTAAATCCTGCAGTTTGAAGAACCTGAAACACTTCAGACATAATTGTTTTTAACTCCTCTACGCAAGCAGTCCACATATCATCAACGTAAAAGTCGATCCAATAACTTCAGAAGCTCTAGGGAATGAAAGTTTTGCAGCTCACTCAACCTTTTTAAACAACGAACAGCTAGAAATGGGGAGTACCATCTCAGTACCATATGTTATGGCGTTGAGCTTAAACAATCTCAAGGTACCTTCTCCGCACTATAAGTTGAAACTGCCTATTCGCTTCAATAAGCATCACTTGGCGATACATTTTCTTTACATCGGCAGTCAGAGCAAACCTGTATGGCCGGAAGAGGAGTAAAGTAAAATACAACACATCTTGGATTGTCGGCCCTACCATCAACTTCAAATGAATTGCTTAACCCATTTGGATCAGATTTAAACAATACCTTAATTTCGGTAATGTTCTTCACATAACTTATGCTCAGGTAACAATATTCTCTTCAGAGATGGTATTTCCTTCAGTGACCAAAACTTCACAGTGCGGTATCAATCGACACTAAAGGCTACTCACTGCAACTGCAACTATACACAAACATCCCAACCTAGAAGGGTCTTCTGGAACAGCTAACATGTCGAAAAACGATTCTGCTCCAATCAACACACCTGTTCTTTGTGGTTTATAGAAATATTGTTCTGCTAAAGGTAGGTTATTTGGAATTCTCCAGTCATCCACGTTCACAAACTGGTCAGGACACTTACGATCGACGTAGCCAAAATAACCCTATTTAATGGTGTTGCATGCAGAACTTGTGAGGTAGAAGGGTGATCTTGATATACATGAGTTAATAGATTGATTATGATTTTGATAAAAAAATCAAACCTTTCTTTATTGAGTTGGATTAAGAACTAACTTACTTAGGTTAGACAATTGTTTTTATAGCTACGCGTCGCTCCATCGCTGCCGCCGTCTCTGCCGCTGTTGATGTTTCTGCTGACGTTCTTTCATATTATTGGTAGCTGCTCTTGGTCGCCGTCGCCGTTGGCCAAACTTAATTGTAATTGGCCAGTGCATTTTAATTATAGTTTTTGTTGTATGCACTAAGTTGAGTTCGATCAACTTTGGAAATTGGCTGTTCTGCATTCCCTCGATCGCTGACCAAAAGGTGCAAGCTAAGTTCGTTAGAACTTTTTTGAGAGCATTGCTTTGCTGTTAGTTGTGCAATTAATGCTCTCTTCTTCGGTTTGGGAAATTCTATTATTGAGGGCATTGCTTTGCTGTTTGTTGTGCAATCAATGCTTACTCATTTCCTCTGTCTGAGAAATTGTATTATTTTGGGTGTTAACTCTTCCCTCCTTAAACGCGACTGTCCTCGGTCGCAACGTAGTAGAGTACAGGTCCGGAATGCGTGGACTTTTCTTGCGTTTCTGGCACGGAAACTGGTGTACTTTCCGTTGACCTACGTCTTCGTAGGAGTTCCGTAATTGATCCTATTATAAATAGTAGTAGGATGATGGCGGATCCGTAGCTAACGGAAGATTCTATGGTTGCCTTGCTTCTTAATTTTTCCAGCGCTTTTGTGTTGTTAATGTTGAGTTCCTTGACCATTTGTAGTGAGAGAACTTCCTCTAACTTAATCTTTTCGCCCAATAGTTGGAATAACGGAGGTTCTGGTTCGACTACGTTGATTTCCTTTGACTTGAAGATGGTTTCACCAATTGTTACCGTCGAATTACGATATTGTATTATGAAAGAGCCTTGCAGTTGTAGAAGTTTTTCATCTAGTGAGACTGGTCCATTGAAGTTGTTTAGCAGGATGGTGCCTGGTAGTATTTCTTCGAAATCCGGTATATGTTGATTGTTGATCATCTTACATTCTGGTTCTCGAAGGTTTAATAGAGCGTTTACGCAAGTATCATTGCTTAAATCTAACAAATTTTCTGAATTACAAATTGTCTTATCATTATAGGATTCACAAGGTTTAATTATTGCCAATAATTGTCTCTTATATTCTAAAAAATTTTCATATTTTATATCATTGATTATTTGGGCTTTTTTATTGCTTTAATTTTTAAAGTTCTACAATTATCTGATTCAATGGTTGGTAGGCTAATAATGTAAATAAGGTCGTTGCCATTTGTGGCTAACTTGATTCGAACAAATTCCAATAATTCTTCTATGTTAAAAAATAAGTTATTTTCTTTTTTAAAAATTTCTTCCACTATTTTGGTTTCTGTGTTTGTAAGTACAAATGAATTTATTGTGTTAGATTTGGCCCATGTAATTGCATATATTATGTTAATTATTTCTTCTTTTATTAATTGAATTTTATACTTTAAAATATTTGCTTTCTGATTTATGATTTCTTCCGAGCTCTGGGTAATTTTCAACATTGCATTAGTAGCGTTAGTAAGTTGGTTTATTTTTTGATTAATTAATCTGTTAATTACTACTTGTCTATTGTTGTTTTCTAGCTGCTCATTTATCTTGTCTTCTAAGATCTGATAGTCGTGGTGGTCTGGCGATCCCGCCAGACATTTCCATGCAGTACCTATTGCTTCTATTGCCCTACTTTGTCTTTTTTGAGTTTGGAGTGTGCGTAAATCCGTTTGGATCTGTTTTAGTTCATAGGAAAGATATGGGTGTAATGGATGAGATGGGGTGAGTGAATGAAATGATTCTTCTAACTTCGCCAGAGTTTCTTCATAGCTTTGTAGGTTAAAGATGTGGATGATTTTAAATGTTCCGTCTTGTTTAGCCGCTAATCCGGTTTCGAGTGAGATGATTTGTGAATTGGAATAGTCGAGGACTGTAGTTATTCCCAAGCATGTTGGTAAAAATAATCTGAAAAATTATGTTCTTATATTATTTTTATGTATGATTTTTCCGGTTTGTGTTTTAATGGTGGTCGTTCTATTTTCCGCTACTTTTTCGGTTTTGTATCTAGGTGTAAGTTTAGTTCCTAATCTTTTATCTATTTTTACATGTACAGTTTCGCCTGGCTTAAAAAGTTTTGGTAATATTTTTCCTTGATTGTGGTATTCGAGGTCGGCTGTTTGTTTATTTTTAATTTTCTTTTTTATTTCTTCTCGTTTCTTTTCTATGTCTTCTGTTGAACTAGAGATTGTGCTTCTGAAAAATATGTCTATGGGTCTTTCTTTTGTTACAGAATGTATCGATTTATTATATTCTTGAACTGCTTTAAAGATTAAATCTTCAAATGATATGCTCCCGATGTCTTTTTTGAGACACCGCATGATTTCAGATAGGGTTGAATGAAACCTTTCTATTTGTCCGTTACTTGTCGATGCGTACGGTGCGGTGGTGTGTAATGATATTTTGAGTTCATCTTCTAACATAAACTTTATTGCTGCTGAGCCAAATGATCGTTCGTTGTCCATTATTATCCATTTCGGCATACCGAAAGCAATTAACATTTCCCTCAACGGATTTTTAATATCTTCAGATGCTCTTGACTCTAAAATTTTTACTTGAACATATTTTGAAAACTTGTCAATTCCCGTTAAGACTCCATGTTTTTCGGTAATATAAATATCTATGTGAACTATTTCTCCTGGGTAATTAGGAATAGGGGTCGGTTGGATTTCTCCTTTTGGGGGGTGTCTATCGTATTTTGATTCTTTACAAGTTTGACAGGCTTGAACTATTGCTTGGATTTTCTTGGTAAGTTGTGGAAAGAAATAATTCTTCAAAATTTGTAATTTGTTCTCTTTTGCATCTCTATGGGCTCGTTTATGTTCGAGGGTAATTATTTCGTTTTGTTGGGACTCCGAAGTTACGTCGTCTATTTCGTTTTGAGTAAACCTTACCTTGTATGATTTAAAATAGGTAGGGTAAATGTTTTGAATTTTTCCCATTACCTCTTCGGATGTATTGATTCCGTTTATAAGCTTAGGATCAAGTTTACTAGTTAAAATTGCAATAAGTTTTTCTTCCGTGTAAGATTTTTGTTTAATTATGTGTCTGTGGTATGTTGGGAATGGCATTTCGAAGCTATAGGAATCTGTATCGGCAGTCAGTAATAATAATTGGTTTTTAAATACGTTAATTGGAGCTTCTACTGAAAATATGAGGTTGTGTGACGAGCTTTCGTTGCTATTGGCTGATGCTGAGGAGCTGATTGAATTAATTTCTGCGGGGGCCCGGGACAACGCGTCCGCTACCACATTAGCTACTCCGGGCTTGTACCTGATCTCGTGGTTATACTCGCCAATGAGGTCTCTCCAGCGTTTAAGCTTAGCGTTATGGTTATTTACGCTATTCGAAAAACTCAAGGGTTGGTGATCCGTGTATATTACCACTTTTGAATACCCGTAAAGATAATGTCTTAAACTTTGGAGCGCCCAAACGATCGCGAGCATCTCTCTTTCGTTAGTTGCGTAGTTCTCTTCAGTCTTTGACAGGGTGCGTGAAATGAACGTTATTGGCCTATGATTTTGTTCCAATACTGCGCCTATTGCGTAACTTGAAGCGTCAGTAGTCAATTGAAATTCTTTTCCGAAATCTGGATAGGCAAGGGTAACCTCCCTGGAGACGAGAGTATTTTTAAGTTTCTCGAATGCTGTAATCGCATCTTTGCTCAAGTTGATAGCAGTTCTGCTTGACTTGGTCTTAGATATCCGGCCTTCTTCGCCTCTTAGAAGAATGGTTAGGGGTTTTGCTATTTTGGCGTAATCTTTTATGAACCGCCTATAATAACCTGTCATGCCCAAAAAGGAACGGAGATCTTTTAATGTTTTTGGGACTGGAAATTTTGTAATCGCTTTTATTTTATCTATGTTGGTTTTTACTCCATTTTCTGATATTGTGTACCCCAAGAAGTCTACTTCGTTTTTAAAAAAATGGCATTTCTCTATTTGAACCCTCATATTTGCGTTTTGTAGCGTTGAAAATACTCTTTCCAAGTTTTTGCCGTGCTCCACTTCGTTTTTGCTAAAGACTATAATATCATCAACGTATACATAGCAAATTTTCCCTATGTATTCTCTCAATATGTCGTTTAACGCTCTTTGAAAAATGGAAGGGGAATTTTTCAAACCGAATGGGAGTCTCGTAAATTCATATTTTCCGCCCTTTACCGCGAATGCTGTTTTTTCTATGTCTGTATCTTTCAGTGGTATTTAATGAAAACCGCTCTTAAGATCTAATACCGAAAATTATTTGTTGTCCCCGAGCTGCGCAATAATTTCTCCAATTTCGGGTATGGGATACCGATCTGAGATAGTAACTTCATTAAGTTTCCTATAATCAATTACTAATCTGTACTTTTTTTCTTCGGACTGGCCGGACTTTTTCGGAACTACCCAGACTGGTGCATTATATGGTGATCTTGAAGGTCTTATAATACCATCTCTTAGCATCTCAGTTATTTGTTTTTCTACCTCCTGTTTGAGTGATATTGGGTATGGGTAATGTTTTCCGTAAACTGGAGAATCTGATGAAGTTCTGATCTCACCTACTACTTTAGTTGTGTATGCTAACTTTGAATCGGGATCTGCGAAGAGGATTTTGTGGCTTTGTACGAGGAGTTCTATTATTGATTTTTGTGACTCGGTCATATGGCTGACTTGCGGTCCAATTGTATTTACTGCTTGTGTCGCTAGTTGATGAATTTTAATTTTGCGTTTATTTCCGAGAATTAATATATCATTTTTTACATCTATTATTGCTCCTATTCTTTTCATTGTGTCATTGCCCAAGATACCATGAAAGGTTTTCAGGGTGTCTAGTAAAAAGAATTTCAAGGGTGTATCCGAAATATTAGCGAGCTTAAGTATTGCGTGTTGTGTTATTTTATTGTTACCACCGACTGAACTAACTGAAAAAGTGTTCTCATTTGGCTTTGGATTTGGTACTAATTGATTTTGAATATAATTTTGATTAGAGCCCGTGTCGATTAAGAATTTTAGAATTTTTCCGTTCCCCGTGGTTACTTTAAAGTAAGGTAGTGAGGAACGATTTATTCTAAAAAATAAAGTTCTGACATATCTATGTATTCTTGTTGTTCGTTATCGCTTTGCCATACATATTCCTCCTGAAGTTCGTTAACGTTATTTTCTTCTGCCAACTGATAATACTCTTGTTCTGAACTTGATGAAGCTTCATCTGAATTTTGCTGCGCGTTACTTCCTGTCTCTGGTTGAATATGGAACTGTCTTGGCATCTTATTATTATTTGGGGCATTAGCGGTGCTGAGAGGTCTTTTCCCTGCATAATCATTATTTGCTGGTTTGTTCATATAATTTATATGACGTGATCGAACTGACTGATCTACGTCCATAGGTACCGGTTTCGGTTGTGGTCGTGGCGGAGGTTTTGGTATGCTATAGGGCGCTACTACACCGGATTGGTTTGTATAAGGTTGACTATAAGATTTGAATTGGTTAGTTTGAGTAATTAGGGGTTTTCCGGATTGGTTTGGGTTATGGTAGAGATGCGGATGGAAATTTTGTTTGACGGCTACCATCCGATATGGTTGTTGGGGTTTAGGTGGTAGCATGGGTGCCCTCCCTAAATACGGAGTTTTTGGTGTCTGGTTATTCCTAGTATTTTGATTCTCTAGCAGACTGCATAAATGTAGAGCGTGTCCTAAGTCATGTGGTTCTTTAATGGCCAGCAATTGTGCCAGGTTTCCATTAAGTGCTCTGACAAAAGTGTCTAAGGCTTTTTCCCTATACATGGCTGTCAGAGATTGTATAGTTTCTTGTGAGGCATCTAAGCTGCCAATTTGGTTCAGAATTAGTGATAATTGTTGATAAACTGCCTGATAATATTCATCTATAGTATTGTTACCTTGGTTAAGAGCATATAGTTGATATTCTAAGGTCTTTAAGTCGCGCTTGTCGGCGAAATGCGCTGTTAGGCATTTTGAAATAGCTGTCCAATCTAAGGGGGTATTATATGATTCTAATACTGCGTCCGCTTGACCAGTAATTTTGTTACGGATTGCTAAAAGAATTCCATAATATTTTGGTGAACCAATTCTGTTTTCATAGATTTTTAACACCCTCTCGACACTTTTCCTCCATAATGAATATTCACTTTTGTTTCCTGAAAAGTCTCTAAGTGTCCGAACAATGTCTGGTAATTTATCTAACTCACTAAGATTGTGCGTTAATTCTCTTTTAATTGTTTGGTCTGTATATTTGGAAAAATCTTTATTTGGATTAAGTATTTCCTTTACTAGTTTACTGAGATTTGTCTCTAAGATTGTTTTTATTTTTTCCTCAATGTCCCTCTCGGTCATGATTCGTGTGTTTATTTGTGTGGAACTGGCTGATGAGGGTCCGGTAAGATTCGCGAGTCTGTCTGCCAAATCTTGTTCGGTCATTTTGGGTATGGATATATGAGCAGCGAAAAGTTTAATTTAATTTTTTAATTTTAGTTATTCAGAATTCGGAAGTTGTCTTCTAAGAATTAGGGTGTGCGATTTTTTATTACCTTTGTAATTATTGTGTGGGAATTTTTATTTTCCCTATATTTTGGATTTTTTTCTTTTTAACTTACTAAAATATGTCTTCTACACTTTATATTTGGGTAAAACTTTTTCTTCTTTGAATATTTTTCGATTAAATATTTTTTATGTTTTTGTTAATAAATTGCTTAAAACTATTCTTACAGTAGTAACATATCTCGGCGTGCTCTCGTGATGACAGGCTCGGCAGGTTCCGTTTTATCCCACTCTGCAACGATCTCTCCTGAGTGTGAGTTTACTAAGGGGCCTTCTCTGTACCTTAATTCACGTTCCCTTCGAACGGATACTAAAGGGATCACGGCGATAAAATTTGGCCTGATTATTCCACCGGGTACAAGTCCTGTTTTTTTTTCAGGAGTGACAATTTGCGGCGTTTTTTAAACGGCACTTTTGCACTTCCGAATCTCGGTATTTTTGGTTTTTTACTTCTCACTGATTAGGCGGAGGTTTGAAACGAAACGTCAGAATTTTTTACTTTCTGAACTTCGCTAGACGCGGAACTTGTTATCCTTTCGCGGTTTTAATCAGGTCCCTGCTCGGGCGCCAGTTAATAGATTGATTATGATTTTGATAAAAAAATCAAACCTTTCTTTATTAAATTGGATTAAGAACTAACTTACTTAGGTTAGACAATTGTTTTTATAGCTACGCGTCGCTCCATCGCTGCCGCCGTCTCTGCCGCTGTTGATGTTTCTGCTGACGTTCTTTCATATTATTGGTTGCTGCTCTTGGTCGCCGTCGCCGTTGGCCAAACTTAATTGTAATTGGCCAATGCATTTTAATTATAGTTTTTGTTGTATGCACTAAGTTGAGTTCGATCAACTTTGGAAATTGGCTGTTCTGCATTCCCACGATCGCTGACCAAAAGGTGCAAGCTAAGTTCGTTAGAACTTTATTGAGAGCATTGCTTTGCTGTTAGTTGTGCAATTAATGCTCTCTTCTTCGGTTTGGGAAATTCTATTATTGAGGGCATTGCTTTGCTGTTTTTTGTGCAATCAATGCTTACTCATTTCCTCTGTCTGAGAAATTGTATTATTTTGGGTGTTAACTCATGTGCAGATAAACTTAGGGGTGGCAACGCTAAGCTGTTATCAGACACTGTGTATCGACATTTATTGTTTTTGCACCTTACAACAGTTTGACCTTAAACCTCTGCATTACTGTGAGACGACCAAACGGACTACAGTTAGCTAGGAAATGGAGGAAGTACACGAAAATGTGCTACAGTTATGTCAGTTGCTCGACATGGCTTTGCCTTTTTTTGGCTTCGACGATTTTTCAGCGGATAAATGCTGATATCGGCGATTTAACATTTTCTTAAAATCATACCAAAGAGGCAAAGTTTCATAGTTATTTTTTTGTTAGGTCTCTGGGTCGAATATGTTCAAGACGAGATAAATCAGCATCGCATTCGAGATTTTATTATCGTCTTCTATCGATAGCAAAGAACCGAAAATCGATAAAAAGGTATCAATAAGGTTTCGTAGGGACGATAAGGACTGCTGTGAATTTTAGGAAGACTAAACAATGTCGAAATATGGTTCATGAAAATTATACATTCGTTATTGTACACTTTTTTTAAGACTGGCCATGACCTTTTCATAGTTTCTCTCGGTGACCTGGTATGCCTTGATAGTTCCGAAGGCTTCACCAGAGAAACATGAAATTAAGTGATTGAATTTTTCGGTAACCGGAATACTATCGTCTCGATGAACTAGAGTTTCGAAAAGGCTGATGAAATTTTTAAACTCCGAATATTTACCACTGAATTTGGGCAATGATAAATTTGGGGGCTAAAAAGGCTGAGCGCTTCGCTAGCTGACGTCAAAGCCGCTACAAGCCACATAATTTTTGTCCCGGTGCCTATGGTTAATTCTTCCAACTCGACTTCAAACGTATCGCTAGGATCTGTATCCTCTATAAACTTTTGCAATTCATTTGATGCATTTGAAACATCAAGCCTGCATTGCAATTCTTACGCTTGGATTGCAACCGACCCCGAACCTAGCCGTTCTTTCAAGCGACGAATATTTCTTATTCGGCTTTAATGTTTGTTTTTTGGGTCTTCCAAAACGGATTTATTTTGTTACTTTTCTGATATGCTCGATTATAACTAAATAATTGAAACCCCAAACGATGACGATAAAAAATAATAAATAAACTTTCGAATCAACAACAACTATGAGAAGAAAATACATTTTTTATTATTTAAAAAAAAATATTAAATTATTTGTTCGATAAGATGATTTAATTATCGTTCAAATAAGAACAATCGACGAAAAACAAAAAAGAACGCTATAGTCGAGTTCCCCGACTATTAGATACCCGTTACTCAGCCAACAAACTTCAACCTAAGTATTTCCACTACAAAACAATCGAAGTTTAGGTGGCGCTATTTCTCGAACTGCATAGCCAACACTAGAAGCAAAGAGCGTGATGCACCCCCACCCCCCGCTAACATTCTCTCTCTCTCTCTCTCTTTCTCTCTCTTTCTCTCTCTCATCTGCTAGCAGCGGCCGAACAGCGGCCGATCAGTGGCTAAGGAGCGGCAAAGGGGCGGCAGAGAACTTCATAAACACCAAAGCTTCTAAAAAAATAGTTTTATTAATTTTAGGACTGCCGAAAGATATGACCAAAACGCACACACAACAATCAACTCCAACCTTCTAACATGTCTCAGAATGACTGTACATACTTTCACGAGTTTTGGGCGTGGCTACGATTTGAAAAGAACTTGCGCTGCTTAGGAAACACTAGAATCTGAATGCCAAATCCCAAATCTCTAGCTTTTATAGTTTCCGAGAACTCGACGTTCATACAAACGTTCATATATACTTTATGGGGTCGGAAACGCTTCCTTTTACGTACTTTTCAACGAATACAATAACCATTTTACTCTACGAGTAACGGCTATCAAAATAATAATTGATTGTCGAGTCACGAGGTATCAAAATAAACAGTGGTTGCGAATGACGCAAAAAGTCCAATACACCGGACCGATTGCAGGGTAACGCATAATTTGGCGGACCGCCTATCTCCAACGCGCCAAAACGAAAAAGTCCAATAGCAACTATTGCAATGGCGCGGTCAAGCGAAAACGAAAAGTGTTCACCGCTACAGCTGTTTATATATGTATAGCGGCTGGGATTAAATTACCAACTATTATTTTGCGATTTCAACGAGAAGAGGGTAGCGAGGACGACAGTGATTCAAATAGGTTATTTTTTTTTTATATATAACGGAGAAGGAGTATTTTTATGATCTGTTATTTCGATTGCGCAGTAAGTCCCGATCGCGCCAAGAGCCAAATTCAAACTGACCACCGCTTCAAATACCAGAGCTTATCTTCTTGCAACTTCTTGCTCTCCGGTTCTCTCTCTCTCTCTCGCTTGGGCGACCGGACCACACTCGATGACTACACCGCTCTATAAGAGATCTGGCAATGCCGTCACTCTACGAGTAGAGCAGGAATTCCTAAAATCCATGTTTTACCAGGAACCAATGTCTTACCAGGAACCAGCTGCGTATACTAAGCGACAACCAAATCTGAGCGCCAAATAACTTTAGCGTTCATGGAATTCAAATACTTCTGAGAGCTGCGACACGGCCTTCCTGACCTGCACACGTCCTCGTGTATGCGTGATCATGACCCAATAAGCTTTATAACAAATCACTATTCCTTTCAATTATCTATTGACATCAGCTTCCAATCTAAATCATTCAATTATTTCATAAACATACAACCAATAACAGCGTTTCTTGTTATATCTCAACAACATTCATTTCTCTTTATTTCCTATTGGACACCAACTCGTCCTCCTGACTCCCGCCACGTATCCACGCAGGATCATGGTGCAGTCTCACACAATTGTTCTCGCCAAGCATCCTCATAGGATTTACACATACGCTTCCGCCAAGCATCCCCATAGGATCACGGTGCAGCCGTATACGCATATGCTCCCGCCACGTATTAGCACAGAATCGTGGTGCAGTCTCACACAATTGTTCTAGTCAATCATGCTCACAGGATGGTCATGGTGCAGCCGTATACACATATAACGTATCTTTCTAAAAATCTTGCTTCTTCGGGGCTAATAATTTTCATTAATCGTACGATCAAATTCTTCATATATTTCTGTATTTGTGTATCCGGTAAAGACCGTAAATGTTCGTGTCCATATTTATACTGCCGTTTACTAGTTAACGACTTTAATTTATATCTATGTCCCTCCAAAACTTCAATAATTTCAAATGGCCACTTAAATTTTGGATCTAGCTTCGTTTGATTTCTTTCTTCATTTTTAATCAAAACACAGTCACCAACCTGGTGCTTTACAATATTTGCTTTGTTTATATCAAATTGAGGTACCGTCTGAGGAGGTGCTAGTTCCACAAGTGCTTTTAATTTGCGACCATTTGGTCGTATTTTCTTCATACCCTAGGTACACTTGTTTATGTTAAATGAGAAACCGACTTAAAATTTTAAGGACTTCATCTAATCTTTCCATTGCCTGATTTTTCGTTTCTGCAACTATCAAAACGTCGTCAATGTAAAAAAAATAACATAAGTTTGCGCTAATGTTCCCAAAGCATTAATTATTGCACGTTGAAACACCGATGGAGCATTTTTTAACCCAAATGGCAATGCGGGAAATTCATACTGTCCCTCGGGCGATACAAACGCCGTACGTTCGACCGAGTCCGGGTGGACTGGAATTTGATAAAAGCCACTAGCCATGTCCAAGCAAGAAAAAAAGCTAGCTCCCCTCATACGGGCAATTTGGTCAGTTATAAGTGGTAACGGGTATTTATCTGCCACCGCATTTGTGTTTAGTTCCCTGTAGTCTACGAATAAACGATTTGAACCGTTTTCTTCTTGACCAGCATCATCGGACTAGTAAAAGGGGAACTACTAGGGCGTATAACTTCTGCGGACAATAATTCGTTACGACTCCAATGCCTTGACTTAAAATTTCTCTTCCAATAAGAATATCAAAATTCATAAAAGTATCCATAATAACGTGAAACAATATTTCAAGAAAATGTTTGTTCATATTAACATTACAAATTATCTGTACTGTGCTCCACACCGGTTCGTTTCCGATGCCCCTTAAGACCACTGTGCTAGACTGACGCTTTTCTTGTAACTTCGCTGCTGCACTTTCCTTTACAAGAGAATATTCAGCGCCTGAATCAAAACAATTTGGAATTGACTCACCAAATTGTTTCAAAATTCCCTTTGGTTCTATGGCCACCAAGTTCATTCTTTTGTTAATCTCGACTTCCTTGAGATTGTGGCGATTTCGTGGGCATTCCGAAGCACAGTGCCCAAACTCCCCACATTTGAAGCAGGTCCTGTTGTTGACTGCGCGTTGTTGTTGTCCTGGTGTTGAGGTGGTCCGGCGTCTCTCGACCGTTTGCCTTTTTTGACAATCCGCCATCTTATGGCCAAGATGCCAGCTTCATTTTCTTCCTTTCGACTTCGTTTCCAAAGGATTCGTTTAAATACGCATACGCCTGTAATTGTTGCTGCAGATCGTTGCGGGTTTTAACAGCGCCCGTAAAAATTGACTTTAAAAGGCGAGCATCCAAGTTTGAAAGATGCCTCAAAACGATGGATACGATGAGCTCTTCCAATTCAATTGATTTGAATTTGGACATGAGCGACGTCACCAGGCGACTTCCGTATTCGGGTAAATTCTCTCCTGGATTTGGATGCCTATTAAAGATGTTCATCAACGTCGCTGCCGAGGTCTCGATACCAACAAATCGTTGCAAAAACAATTCCTGGAATTGCGGCCAGGTCATGCCGCTGAAACAAATTTGCGCCAACCACTGAGAAGCACTTCCTTGCATAGCTTTGCTGAGTGCCATGACAAGAGCACTGCCTTGTAGAATGTTTTCAGCAAATATTAATGCAACTGTATTGTACCACACACTTGCATCCGCGCCCGCACTATCAGGGTCAAATTTCGGCAATGATATGGAATTCGGTTTAACTTTCGTTAATGGCACTCGCGGTGTGTTCATTGATTTCACAAGTTCCGATCGCGCCAAGAGGCCAATTCAAACTGATCACCGCTTCAAATACCAGAGCTAATCTTTTTGCAACTTCTTGCTCTCCGGTTCTCTCTCTCTCTCTCTTGGGATCCTAGAATTCATGTTTTACCAGGAACTAATGTCTTACCAGAAACCAGCTGCGTATACTAAGCGACCGAATCTGAGCGCCAAATAACTTTAGCGTTCATCGAATTCAAATACGTCTGAGAACTGCGACATATAAATGTTAATAAATTTGTCAAATTTTGGTTTAATTATATTGTGCATATGTGTGTGCAAAATGTGTTTAATGCATGCAAATCTAGCTCTATATATCTTTCAGCACAAGACAATTAATATTTAATTTTCATTCGGATCTTTAAATCCGGCTGCCACTTCCATCATGCAGTCAAACCAATCGCAGGGCATTCCTCGGCAGTAGTCAGTGTTGGGGTGTACCAAGATATTTGTACCTAGATACGCACTGTAATGACCTGATTTCTTAAATATCTCGCTTGCCACGTAAGCGTGCGGCTAGCTCAGAGAGGTTGTGAGATCGGGCTACCAAAATTATATTGGTTGATTGCCTTTGACCAAAGGTAAAGCAATAGTTGTGTTGGGATAGTAAAAGTTGTATTCGTCTCCTTAAATATAGACTCGCGGCTCTTCCGCTACTGCTACTACCGCTCCTCGTCGTTGCCTCTGTAGCGTCGCTCCTCGTCGCTGTATTATGCGGCGTCGCTCCTCGTCGTTGTCTTTTACGGCGTCGCTCCTCGTCGTCGACTGCTTGCTGGTGTCTGACTCGGGACGGCTTAACCGAGACTCTGGATGTTATGCGAACCTCACTGTCGGAAACGGTAAGGTGTTTCGCCTAGCAGGTAGAACTAGGTTCTGCCTCGTCGCCCAGCCTCATTTATGACAGACTCTACGCAAGGACTCCCTGAGCTCGATTTAACCACCAGCTAGCACACTTTGGATCTCAGCGTTGTATAGTCGTTCGACGTCTCGACTTTGCTATCTTGATCCTGGCTCTCGGCACTTGATTAACTTGCTACTGGTCTCGCGTACACGCACTCGCTTTGATTCTCGCACTATTACTTCGGACTGAGCTGCGCTTGCGCCTCCCTCTTATAGCCTGTGATGGTCCCGTTATTCCTCTCCCCCAGCAGGCGTGATCGGGTCCAAGGTCCACTGCCACACCGTTAGTTCACGTTGCGTCCTCTTGGTGCGTCCGAATTCCGCCAATTCACCGTTCAACCATGTTGCCCTTGCCGTGTGAAGGTCCAGTGTCCACCGCGGTACCGTTAGTTCACGGTGTCTCTGCTTTGCCCGGGTCCAAGGTCCGTTGTTCACAGTTTGTGGGTGTTTTAAGGCTCTAAGATGCGTAACGCTCATACAACGTGGACTTTTGATGTTGACCCACGATTTTCAAAGTGTGCATTATCTAAGTGTGATGATTTGATTGTGTTGGTGTTATTTGAATACGCTCTGCAAATATATAGAACAAGAACTAACTAAACTATTTTATCGCTCCGTGATTAATATCAAAAAACAGCGAAAAACTTTATTACAAGTCGGCTTTTTTTGTACCATTCGATAGACTAACACTTGGCCTACTTGATAATTATTTAAAACTTCACTTGCAATAGTCTTTTGCTTCTCTACGCATGCAGCACCAGTCAACATATCATCGACGTAAAATTTGGAACCAATAACTTCTGTAACGAACTGATTTTCTTTGTTCATGCGCTCGCTACGAAGTGTAAGTGTTCGTCCCACCAAATTTATATAAACGTGACCGCCCTTTTGACCAGTGAAAACGCACAGAAAGATTGGAAATATACAATGATCTTTTATTCGTCGACTTGACCCTCGGCCGGGGTTTTTATCGACAATGTGGAAATATTCTCCGCCGTCGGCTCCTTCCCACGTTGAACGTCTCGCTGGGTTGTGATCGCTGCGAAGTGGTGTCTCCCTCGCCGGTTTCGCTCGCTATGCCTTCTGTTGCCTTTGGCTCGGCGGGATTACAGGGCTTAGGGAACAGACTAGGGTGAACAGGCACTGTGCTCTCAAGGCGTACGCCTTTCGCAGCCGCAGCCGCAGCCTCCTGTCCCTTGCCCTGTCCCGGACGGTCGCACCGGACGTCGGCTCAGTTTCTACCTGACGGTTCAGGCGTACGTCGGAAGCCGCCAACGCAGTCCCTGCGTCAAACGCCAGGTTCTAGACGAACGCTTCCACCCTACCCTCTCTGCCGCAGACTTCAGAATACGACGTATTTATATTCTTCGTCCTGAGTGTCCTCGTTGTCCTTGCTCTGCCGCCGGATGTCTCGATTGGCTCCGCTCCTTGTTGGCGTTGCGCTCACGATACGGTAAGCTGCCGTTCTGGGACTCTAGCGGTGAACTACTGAACAAACGCTCGTCCTTCCGGGCTAGTCGCACCAGGACCTTGTACAATTCCTGCAGGACGATCAGGCGTACGTCGGAGTTCGTCAATGTCCGACACGCCAGGTGGGATGCCAAGTTCAAATCGCGACAGAAGTTGTGACAAAGCGCCTGTACTTAGCCGTGTGATGCCGTAAGGACCTCAGCTACCTGTGTCTCAATTTGGAGACTTTAGCTCTAAGTCCAGAACGTCTCGACGTAGCGATCTTGTTTCCTTGATGACTCCGCACGGCTTTACTTGGTTCTTCACGTTGTTTCACTGGTTACTGGTTTACTTGATGACTGTTACTTGTTGACTAGGTAGAAATCGGATTAATCATCCTGCGCTCGGCCGGCTTATATAGGCCTCTATTTACGGCTAGTTATCGGCGTCTCCTTGCCTCCTGGTCCAAAGTCTACGGTTTTACCGTTTGACTTTTCACCCTCTGCGCACGGCACCAATATCGGGGTCCGAAGTCCGGTGCCGTCCCGTAACTTCCTTCTGCACACGGCCCTTCGCTGCTCTCTTTTATTGCTGCCCCTTTCGGACTCTCCCTTGTCCTTGTCGGGTGCTCAGGGCACCAATCTCTCTCGCCGCACTACCGTTACTACGGGCGAATTCGCGCGTAACTGGTAACTGGTAGGCCACTGCTTGCATGCGCTTACTCTGCTTGCTTTTTTAGTTATTCAACTCCAAACATTCTCCCCTTACTTCGGAAACGCAGAAGAGACCGTTGTTCTCTCTCCGTGACCTAGCGTGGCGTTGCCACCCGATGTTATCGATGTTCCACAGTGTGACTCCGTGTGCCGATATTTCCAGTATTTTGTGCCCACCGATCGACACTATCGTCCAGTGCCAATCGGCCGCCATGAATCGAAGCGCCCCCATCCCTTTGACCATGTGAGGAAATTTTCTCCGGGTAAGTTTTTCTAATTTCTCCTTTTCTCCTTTCTCTCTGCTCTTTTTTCCGTTTTCAGCATATTGGACCCGACGAAGAGAGGGATGCGTTTTCTTTTTTTTTGAATTTGGACAAATATACACCCGTTTTTTTTGTGTGTGTTATTTTTATTCTGTGGCTGAGTGTGCGTTTGCTTTGTCCCTGTTCCAGTGCAAATGTGGTTTATGTGTTTTTTTTTCTTTATTATTGGGTGAACACCCCGACTCCTAAGGGTCCGACCCGCAACCGGAGTGTGCGGCTTCCCTGCTGCACCAGGACGCACCGCTTCCCTCCTCGTCTCCGTGCTGCGAGGACCGCTGGGGCCTCCGCGATGCCTTCAGGCCAGTCCACCTGGATGACCTCCGTCCAGCGGCTCGCGTCCGACGTTGAGGCCTGACTCATAAACGCAGGCCTTGTCTCCGCGACCGGCGCGGAATGCTGCCGTTTCAGGCTCGGCCTCGGGTGTGCCACAGGGTCTAACCATACCAACGGCCCTTTCACCAACACATCCCTGGCAGGAAGGCTCACCTTCTCAGCCCTTTCCTGCTGGCCGCGCTCCTGTGTGGCGGCGACTATTTCTGGCGAGATCAGTGGGGATGGGGTCGGGGTTGGCATCGGCGTCATGACCCCGGCGGGGGTCAGTGGGATCGCGGTCCTCCACAACCGAGAATCCCGACTGTTCACTTTGGGCTCCTCCCTCACTCGGGCTCCTTCCGCCTCGGTGACTGCGGTGTCTCCGTCAGGACATGCCTCCTGCTACCTCCGCTCGTGCTGGCGGCGGTTATCGGCGATTACGGCCGCTATTCTTCTGGCCTCATCTGACGGCTGAGCTGCTGTTGGGTTGCAGTCGGCGGAGTCCTGGTGGACCCTGCGCTCTGAGCCCTGGGAAATACTCTCTTTCAGCCCCGCGGCTTTGCGCAGCCGCCACGTCCTGTTCCACTCATTGTTCAAAATTCGGCGAGCTCCTGCTCTAGGAATTTTTCAACATCGCATTCCTCAGAGGGGGTTTGCACCACTGCCACGGACAATTTTTCCTCTAACCACCCATTGTGCCTTCTCCTTTCTGGGATCACCACTGTATATCCGGCACACTTTATTTCGGCGCCGACTCCTGTGAGGAGATTCCATCCTAGCACCAGCGAGTCTACCACTCCTGGTAGGATCAGCAGGCTCATGGGCAATCGTTTATTGCCAAATTCGATCTCCACCTCGAGTTTATCCCTGTGTGTTTATCCCGCTGCACCTGCCATCTGCCAACCTAACTTGCCTTCTCGTCCTTGTAATCTTTCCATAAGCAGCGAGTATATCCGCCAGCTCCTCGCTTATAAAGCTCACTGTTGCTCCGGTGTCGATTGTGGCTTTGTGTGAGGTTCCGCCAATCGTTACCGCCGCGGATAACTGCTGCTCTTCTTCGATTAATTTGCCAGTTTGTTTGGACCGCCACACCGCCTACATGCTTCGTGTGGGTTCACGATGTGTGTCTGTGACCTGTGGGCTCTAAGTGCTACGCTGTGTGGTCTCTGATTGGTAGTAGGTGACCTCCATAAAGTGCTCTGGTGGTTGTAGTTTGGAGTCCATTGGCTCGGTCCGTCGATGGGCGCTTGGTGTCTGCCTTCTTCTTCGCACCTTCTACACGTAACCTGTTGTGGTGATGTTGCTTTGCTTCGAGAGAATTTGTTTTCTTGTATGAAACTATATACTTTCTCAGAGAAATCCTCAGATCAGGTGTGCAGTTTTCTTTTATTAGCTCGAGAGTTTCCTTTGGAGAGTAGCCGACTGGTCTCAGCGAGGTCTGCATGTCGACCATATAGTCCTTGAACGACTCTCCGAAACACTGTTTTCTTTGTTTGACTTGATCTGCGAGCTTTGAGAAGAATCCCCTTGGCAGGAAATAATTTTGGAAACTGTCGCTGAACTCTCCCCATGTCCTCCAGTGTTTATTGTTCGAAATAAACCACTTTAGGGTCTTGCCTTGCAGCAATTCTGGCATGGCTTGGGGAATGAGGTTCAGGTTCAAACCGTATGTGTTTGCTGACCATTCTACTTTTTCCAGAAACTCCAGTGGTTCCTTCTGTTGCCTTTGGCTCGGCGGGATTACAGGGCTTAGGGATGCGTCACCGTTCCCAGACTATGGTGAACAGGCACTGTGCTCTCAAGACGTACACCTTTCGCAGCCGCAGCCTCCTGTCCCTTGCTCTGTCCCCGCCGGTCGCACCGGACGTCGGCTCAGTTTCTACCTGACGGTTCAGGCGTACGCCGGAAGCCGCCAACGCAGTCCCTGCGTCAAAAGCCAGGTTCTAGACGAACGCTTCCACCCTCCCCTCTCTGCCGCAGACTTCAGAATCCGACGTTTTTATGTTCTTCATTCTGGGTGACCTCGTTGTTCTTGCTCTGCCGCCGGATGTCTCGATTGGCTCCGCTCCTTGTTGGCGTAGCGCTCACGATTCGGTAAGCTGGCGTTCTGGGACTCTAGCGGTAAACTGCTGTGCTCTTAACGCATACGCCTTTCGAGACACTAACTGAACAAACGCTCGTCCTTCCGGGCTAGTCGCACCAGGACCTTGTACAATTCCTGCCTTGTAGGCAGGCAGCTAGTTTAAGACTATTCTCCTTCTGAGTCCACGGTTCTTCGTCGAAGGACTCTATTTTTTCAACTCTGTCGGACACGCCGGGTGAGATGCCAAGCTCAAATCGCGAAAGAAGTTGTGACAAAGCGCCTGGACTTAGCCGTGTGATGCCGTAAGGACCTAAGCTACCTGTGTCTCAATTCGGAGACTTTAGTTCTAAGTCCCGAACGTCTCGCCGTAGCGATCTTGTTTCCTTGATGACTCCGCACGGCTTTACTTGGTTCTTCACGTTGTTTCACTGGTTACTGGTTTACTTGATGACTGTTACTTGTTGACTAGGTAGAAATCGGATTAATCATCCTGCGCTCGGCCGGCTTATATAGGCCTCTATTTACGGCTAGTTATCGGCGTCTCCTTGCCTCCTGGTCCAAAGTCTACGGTTTTACCGTTTGACTTTTCACCCTCTGCGCACGGCACCAATATCGGGGTCCGAAGTCCGGTGCCGTCCCGTAACTTCCTTCTGCACACGGCCCTTCGCTGCTCTCTTTTATTGCTGCCCCTTTCGGACTCTCCCTTGTCCTTGTCGGGTGCTCAGGGCACCAATCTCTCTCGCCGCACTACCGTTACTACGGGCGAATTCGCGCGTAACTGGTAACTGGTAGGCCACTGCTTGCATGCGCTTACTCTGCTTGCTTTTTTAGTTATTCAACTCCAAACATTCTCCCCTTACTTCGGAAACGCAGAAGAGACCGTTGTTCTCTCTCCGTGACCTAGCGTGGCGTTGCCACCCGATGTTATCGATGTTCCACAGTGTGACTCCGTGTGCCGATATTTCCAGTATTTTGTGCCCACCGATCGACACTATCGTCCAGTGCCAATCGGCCGCCATGAATCGAAGCGCCCCCATCCCTTTGACCATGTGAGGAAATTTTCTCCGGGTAAGTTTTTCTAATTTCTCCTTTTCTCCTTTCTCTCTGCTCTTTTTTCCGTTTTCAGCATATTGGACCCGACGAAGAGAGGGATGCGTTTTCTTTTTTTTTGAATTTGGACAAATATACACCCGTTTTTTTTGTGTGTGTTATTTTTATTCTGTGGCTGAGTGTGCGTTTGCTTTGTCCCTGTTCCAGTGCAAATGTGGTTTATGTGTTTTTTTTTCTTTATTATTGGGTGAACACCCCGACTCCTAAGGGTCCGACCCGCAACCGGAGTGTGCGGCTTCCCTGCTGCACCAGGACGCACCGCTTCCCTCCTCGTCTCCGTGCTGCGAGGACCGCTGGGGCCTCCGCGATGCCTTCAGGCCAGTCCACCTGGATGACCTCCGTCCAGCGGCTCGCGTCCGACGTTGAGGCCTGACTCATAAACGCAGGCCTTGTCTCCGCGACCGGCGCGGAATGCTGCCGTTTCAGGCTCGGCCTCGGGTGTGCCACAGGGTCTAACCATACCAACGGCCCTTTCACCAACACATCCCTGGCAGGAAGGCTCACCTTCTCAGCCCTTTCCTGCTGGCCGCGCTCCTGTGTGGCGGCGACTATTTCTGGCGAGATCAGTGGGGATGGGGTCGGGGTTGGCATCGGCGTCATGACCCCGGCGGGGGTCAGTGGGATCGCGGTCCTCCACAACCGAGAATCCCGACTGTTCACTTTGGGCTCCTCCCTCACTCGGGCTCCTTCCGCCTCGGTGACTGCGGTGTCTCCGTCAGGACATGCCTCCTGCTACCTCCGCTCGTGCTGGCGGCGGTTATCGGCGATTACGGCCGCTATTCTTCTGGCCTCATCTGACGGCTGAGCTGCTGTTGGGTTGCAGTCGGCGGAGTCCTGGTGGACCCTGCGCTCTGAGCCCTGGGAAATACTCTCTTTCAGCCCCGCGGCTTTGCGCAGCCGCCACGTCCTGTTCCACTCATTGTTCAAAATTCGGCGAGCTCCTGCTCTAGGAATTTTTCAACATCGCATTCCTCAGAGGGGGTTTGCACCACTGCCACGGACAATTTTTCCTCTAACCACCCATTGTGCCTTCTCCTTTCTGGGATCACCACTGTATATCCGGCACACTTTATTTCGGCGCCGACTCCTGTGAGGAGATTCCATCCTAGCATCAGCGAGTCTACCACTCCTGGTAGGATCAGCAGGCTCATGGGCAATCGTTTATTGCCAAATTCGATCTCCACCTCGAGTTTATCCCTGTGTGTTTATCCCGCTGCACCTGCCATCTGCCAACCTAACTTGCCTTCTCGTCCTTGTAATCTTTCCATAAGCAGCGAGTATATCCGCCAGCTCCTCGCTTATAAAGCTCACTGTTGCTCCGGTGTCGATTGTGGCTTTGTGTGAGGTTCCGCCAATCGTTACCGCCGCGGATAACTGCTGCTCTTCTTCGATTAATTTGCCAGTTTGTTTGGACCGCCACACCGCCTACATGCTTCGTGTGGGTTCACGATGTGTGTCTGTGACCTGTGGGCTCTAAGTGCTACGCTGTGTGGTCTCTGATTGGTAGTAGGTGACCTCCATAAAGTGCTCTGGTGGTTGTAGTTTGGAGTCCATTGGCTCGGTCCGTCGATGGGCGCTTGGTGTCTGCCTTCTTCTTCGCACCTTCTACACGTAACCTGTTGTGGTGATGTTGCTTTGCTTCGAGAGAATTTGTTTTCTTGTATGAAACTATATACTTTCTCAGAGAAATCCTCAGATCAGGTGTGCAGTTTTCTTTTATTAGCTCGAGAGTTTCCTTTGGAGAGTAGCCGACTGGTCTCAGCGAGGTCTGCATGTCGACCATATAGTCCTTGAACGACTCTCCGAAACACTGTTTTCTTTGTTTGACTTGATCTGCGAGCTTTGAGAAGAATCCCCTTGGCAGGAAATAATTTTGGAAACTGTCGCTGAACTCTCCCCATGTCCTCCAGTGTTTATTGTTCGAAATAAACCACTTTAGGGTCTTGCCTTGCAGCAATTCTGGCATGGCTTGGGGAATGAGGTTCAGGTTCAAACCGTATGTGTTTGCTGACCATTCTACTTTTTCCAGAAACTCCAGTGGTTCCTTCTGTTGCCTTTGGCTCGGCGGGATTACAGGGCTTAGGGATGCGTCACCGTTCCCAGACTATGGTGAACAGGCACTGTGCTCTCAAGACGTACACCTTTCGCAGCCGCAGCCTCCTGTCCCTTGCTCTGTCCCCGCCGGTCGCACCGGACGTCGGCTCAGTTTCTACCTGACGGTTCAGGCGTACGCCGGAAGCCGCCAACGCAGTCCCTGCGTCAAAAGCCAGGTTCTAGACGAACGCTTCCACCCTCCCCTCTCTGCCGCAGACTTCAGAATCCGACGTATTTATGTTCTTCATTCTGGGTGACCTCGTTGTTCTTGCTCTGCCGCCGGATGTCTCGATTGGCTCCGCTCCTTGTTGGCGTAGCGCTCACGATTCGGTAAGCTGGCGTTCTGGGACTCTAGCGGTAAACTGCTGTGCTCTTAACGCATACGCCTTTCGAGACACTAACTGAACAAACGCTCGTCCTTCCGGGCTAGTCGCACCAGGACCTTGTACAATTCCTGCCTTGTAGGCAGGCAGCTAGTTTAAGACTATTCTCCTTCTGAGTCCACGGTTCTTCGTCGAAGGACTCTATTTTTTCAACTCTGTCGGACACGCCGGGTGAGATGCCAAGCTCAAATCGCGAAAGAAGTTGTGACAAAGCGCCTGGACTTAGCCGTGTGATGCCGTAAGGACCTAAGCTACCTGTGTCTCAATTCGGAGACTTTAGTTCTAAGTCCCGAACGTCTCGCCGTAGCGATCTAGTTTCCTTGATGACTCCGCACGGCTTTACTTGGTTCGTCACGTTGTTTCACTGGTTACTGGTTCACTTAATGACTGTTACTTGTTGACTTGGAAGATATCGATTGATCCAGATTCCTGCGCTCGGCTTATATAGGCTTCTATTAACCGCTTGCCTCCTGGTCCAAAGTCCACGGCACCAATATTAGGGTCCGAAGTCCGGTGCCGTCCCGTTACTTTCTGCTGCACACGGCCCTTCGCTGCTCTCTTTTATTGCTGCCCCTTTTCGGACTCTCCCTGTCCTTGTCGGGTGCTCAGGGCACCAATCTCTCTCGCCGCACCACCGTTACTACGGGCGAATTCGCCGCGTAACTGGTAACTGGTAGGCCACTGCTTGCATGCGCTTACTCTGCTTGCTTTTTAACTTGAGGGGAGTTATTCGACTCCTCACACTTCAGAAGCTCTAGGGAATGAAAGCTATGCAGACTCACTGAACCTTTTTAACACCGAATAGCTAGAAATGGGACATAGCGCGGAATAGAAGGAATTTTGTTATCTGTGGAAGACATTTGAGCTAAGGAGAGGTACTCTTCTATAAACTCGAAGTACATTTTCTTCAACTCAGGGTATCGAGACAACCTTCTTTCAAGCACCAAAAACCCCGAAATTCTCCAGTCATCCATGTTCACAGACTGGTCATAATAATACCCTGAGATCGATTTTAATATCCAAAAATTTAATGAGAACTCACTTCCATTTATTCGCGACTTCACCACCGTGTGCATTTTCTTCTTAACTTGTGAAGTGGATTTCCCAATACCAAGCAAGTTAATACACGACTCCTCTCTACGGATCTGTAAACGGTGAGCAAGGTCCTTAATTATAAAATTAGTTTGGGACCCAAAGTCAAGCAATGCTCGGGCCAAAATATATTCACCGCTTTTAGTTCGGACACTTCCGATCGATGTTTCCAAAATAACCCTATCTAATGATGTCGAATGCAGAACATGTGAGGTTGAAGGTTGATCTTGATTTACAGGAGGAGATAAACTCTCTTGGGAGGGTGGCAACGCTTAACTATTAATAGACACTGTGTATCTACGTAGAAAAACGTGATGCGAGCGGCCACACACTCGACATTTATTGCTTTTCATTTAACAACAGTCTGAATTTTCCCAGTCAGTTGATGCATAATGAAGCAGGCTTGTCAAACTCAAACCTCTGTAAACCTTTGGTCGAGACGACCAAACGAACTGAATTTCGCTAGGAAATGGTCTACAGCATTGCACTAGCTACAAATTTGCTGGGCTTTACTGTTGGAGGAAGAACACGAAAATGAGCTTCGGTTAAGTTGTTTGCTCGACATTGCTTTGTCTTGTTTTGGGTTCGGCGATTTAACGTTTTCTCGAAATCAAAACATTTTTTGTTTGGTAATTGGGTCGACTCTGTTCAATACGAGATAAATCAGCATTGCATTCGAAATTTTAGTATGGTCTCCTATCGATAACGAAGAACCATAAATCGATGAAACGGTATCGATAAGGTTTTGTAGAAACGAAGTCCGCATCGTGAAATTTTGGTAGTCTTCTTCGAAATATTGTCCATGAAAATTAAACATTCGTTATCATACACTTTTTTCAAAGTTGCTTTCAATGATGGGTGGCAACTCGTCGATGTTGCCTTTAATTTATTTTTCACTGTCCACTCTTTGGCGCCATGAAAAACTTAGAAACTCAACGAAAAGGAACTTGGTGGTGTGAACTTTATTGGCAAATGACATCGAATGGGAGAAAAATGCGTGCGATCGAATCAAATCAAAGTTTACGAGTGCTCGCGATAGCTAGCTATTGTGCTCCCGCCTTAACCCTAAACTTACAGTAAGCTTCATTTACAATGACTTCAGTAACAAAAAACTCAAATGAGCAGACAGAGCTAAATCACTTTCCAGGAACAACGAAGTGTCCTTGCAGCTCGGGTTAAAATAAAGAATGAAAATCCTTCAAGCAAACATGCATAGAAGGAGAACAGCTAACGATCTGTTGCCTCAAATAGCCTTGGAACAAAAGATCGATCTAGACAATATAAGCGAACAATATAAAAGTCGCGAGAACGGTTTATGGATAGAAGATGAGACAAAAACGGCGGCAATGTATCCCAGGATTCATCAAGGCTACACACCGAAGTCACATTAAGAGAAGGTGTTACGTTGCGTTAGTTGCGGACTGGATCGTAATAATCAACCAACTCCAAAAAGAAGAAAAGTTTTAGACATGGTGGCGAGACTGGGGATGGTGGTTGCAAACACAGGCTCAACTGCTACATTTACGCGAAGAGGAAATGCGGGTACACTCCCATACATAACACTAGTCTCAGAAAACGTGGCACATTTGGTTCTAGAATGGAAAGTTCTGGATACCTTTAATGGAAGCGACCATGAGAAAATATCGTTCAAGCTAGTAGAAGGAGAACAACACTGTCCCAAAGATCCAAAAACAACAGGGGATGGAAACAACGCAAATCGTTCAAATAAAACAGTCCTAATCAATTAAATTAATAGAAGAGCAAGCACAATCCACCAAAACGACGAGTATATAGTCCACGACACTATGACAATTATAAAGGGAGCCTGCAGCGCCTCAATGCCAAAGAGAGGAAGCCCACGAAGTATACTTGTGGACAAACGAAATGAAAACTTTAAGAGGGGAATGCTTTAAAACCAGACGTCGTCTCATTCGAGCAAGACGTGAGGGAAACTTTTCCAACCAGGAGCAAGAGTAAAAAGGAACTGAGAAGGACCTGCATGCTGCTATCAGGAAGTCTAAATTTAGTATGTGGAAATCCCTCTGCAGCGAAGCTAGCTCTGACCCATGGGGACGGCGATATAAAATAGTATTGAAGAAACATAGGTCTAGGACTCCCCTGACGGAACTACAAGAAGAACAAATGGATAAGATAGTCAAAACATTATTTCCTGCTCATCAGATCAGAACACCGAGAAAAACTAGTTCTGACTCTGCTGCACATGTAAACCTTTTAACGGTAGATAAATTTGACAGGGCCACAAAATGCTTAAAAAGTAGGAGAGTCCCGGGGCCTGATAACATAGATGTAAAGATCTTGAAGGCAATCACATTGAGCCGACCCATGCTTCTGTAAGATATGTTTAATGCGTGTACCCGTAAAGGAATATTTCCGAACAAACGGAAACTGCAACGTTTGGTTCTGATAAGCAAGGGCAAAGGGGATCCCTTAACCCCAACAAGAAACAAGAAAGCTTCTAGAGAAATGACCGCGACTGGCAATGGCTGTCAACAGAGGTGGAGGACTCTCTAAAAGAGACCAAAGGTCCACAATCGGAGCTATTCAAGAGGTGGTTCATGAGGCCTTACGGAACCAGCAAGGTAATCACTTCTCGAGACCTATAGTACTTTGGATGTTAAAAACGCATTTAATTGCGTAAAATGGGCGAATATAATCGAATCACTAGAAAGCCGGTTTCAAATCTCAGGTTACCTATTGAAAATACTGCAAAGCTACTTCGAAAATGGAAAGCTTGTGTGCAGATAACGTTAGGATCCGCCCAAGGATTCATACTGGGACCTGAGCTCTGGAACGTAAGCTACGATGAAATATTGCGTATAGAAGAAGAAGAAGACACGACACTAGGGGTATATGCAGATAATATCGTGGCTGTTATCTCAGCCCGAAACCCTGAAAGCATACAGCGTAAGCTAAGTATAGTGATGCTTCGGGTTCTTGGATGGATGGAGTCCAAAGGTTTGCAGCTTGCAACCCAAAAAAAACCAAGATGCTGCTAGTAACAACGCAACGGATTTTCTTGGAAATAGAAATGAGAGTAGGAGAAACTATCATTAGAACTTAAAAGGTAATAAAATATCTCGGAGTCTGGCTGGAGTCAAAACTTACTTAAAAGGCACAGATACAGCACGCAAGAAACCGAGCGACCAACACTGCAAATTAACGCAATCCACCCTACGGGTAAGCTGCAGACTCAAACCCTTACATTTAGGATAATATGCGAATACAGAACGGTGTCTGGATCAGCAGCATTGGTCAGCATGGGAATTTTACAGATTGATCTATTAACTAGAGAACGCAAAAAAGTTTACGACTTTTTATCTCGTTATATGTGTTTTTTTTTGTTAAAATCTAGAGTCTACTTCTACTAAAAGAAATAATGTTCAAAATGCACTAAACGGCATTCATTTGACCAATATCTTTAAATCGACCTATTTTATAAGCTACACATACTTACGAAAAAAAATGGAAATCAAATTGGCATTATTATTTAACTTAAAAAAAAATACTTTTTTATTTAACCCCGGCTAGAACCCGGTTGCAGCATGTTGACAAACCGCTTCGTAAGCCGGAACCCTATCAATCGACTATGTTCGAAAAACCAACCGAACCTAAGCCAAAATGAAATTAGTTTACAGCCCTGCTTAGAATAATCAAGAAATTTATCCATGATGTCTCTCACTGCCCTGGCCACAATCTGCCGTATGTTTTAAAACTGAGGGATGGACTTCCTTGACCAATGAGAGCTATATGGCAGTGATAGCTCACTTTATTAACAAGGTATCTACCAAATTGCATTCACATGTTGCAGCTTGTGAACAATTTATTGAAAGGCATATCAGTAAAACTCTGTGCGCTTATTAAAACAATGTTGCTGTTGATTGGGGTGTTGAGGATGAAATTTATGGAATTACGTTCGACAACGCCGCTAATATAGTGGGAGCAGTTAAGCTTGGAAACTGCCGTCTTACCTTGCTTTGCCCATATCCTAAACTTGATTGTTCAAAATGGGTTAAAAAAAAATATCAACAACGCGTAAAAAAGTCAAAGCAATCGTGGTAATTTTAATCGCAGCGCAATTGGTCTCAAAATATTAAAGAAAACTCAACGGCAATTGAATCTACCAGTACAAACTCATTGGAACTCAACATCTAAAATGTTTTATCGATTGGTTACATTGAACGAGGCAGTCATGGTTGCAGTGTCAATTCTTCGACCAAACTTGGTGTTTAATCACGAAAACTGGCAAGAGTTTAAGATGTGTTGCCAGTACTGAAACCGTTTTATAAGGTAACTGTAGAAAAATCTTCTGAAAAAATGTCACACTCTCTAAGCATTTAAACATTTAAAAATAAAAAAAAAGGCCTTCCATAAATGTAGATGGAACATTGTACAACACTGCATTACAGCGATTATGTTTGCCAGCAACGTCTGTTCCTTGCGAAAGATTTTTTTCTGCAGTTGGCAAAATAGTTACAAAGATGCGATATCTGTTAAATCCAAATTCGGTAGCCTTATGTTTCTTCACATTAATGTGTAGATGCAAAGGTAGGAACTTTACATTTTTATATAAGTTTCATAATTGAATCAATAAAATATTTTCAGCTCTCGAAATGGGCTGATATATCTTAAAATTAAGGGGAAAACGGTCCAACTTCAATTCTTTTTTTATGTTCCTTGTATTACTTTAATATAAATGTTTATGATCTCAAAAAAAACGCCATTCGAGATGTTAATAATAATATAGGCCATATAAGAGCAGGAAAACCAACGTAGCGGTAGTAAAAAAAAATGGTCAGCAAGTGAATCTTGTGAGCAAACTTGATCTACTAAATAACTGAGTAATTAAACAACTGAACAAATGAGCAACTGAACAACTGACGCAACTGAACAACTAAGCAACTGAATATGTAAGCAACTGAGCAACTGAATAAGTGAGTGAACAAAGTTAGTGAGTTTGTTCACTCAATAAAAAGTGAGCAAATGAACTTGCTCCCCCAAGTAAGCGAGTTTACCCAACACAAGTTTCTATCAAAGATTATACAATACAAAGATGCGAAATCTCATAAACTCAACTAGCACACTTTGGATCTCAGCGTTGTATAGTCGTTCGACGTCTCGACTTTGCTATCTTGATCCTGGCTCTCGGCACTTGATTAACTTGCTACTGGTCTCGCGTACACGAACTCGCTTTGATTCTCGCACCATTACTTCGGACTGAGCTGCGCTTGCTCCTCCCTCTTATAGCCTGTGATGGTCCCGTTATTCCTCTCCCCCAGCAGGCGTGATCGGGTCCAAGGTCCACTGCCACACCGTTAGTTCACGTTGCGTCCTCTTGGTGCGTCCGAATTCCGCCAATTCACCGTTCAACCATGTTGCCCTTGCCGTGTGAAGGTCCAGTGTCCACCGCGGTACCGTTAGTTCACGGTGTCTCTGCTTTGCCCGGGTCCAAGGTCCGTTGTTCACAGTTTGTGGGGGGTTTTAAGGCTCTAAGATGCGTAACGCTCATACATACAACGTGGATTTTTGATGTTGACCCACGATTTTCAAAGTGTGCATTGTCTAAGTGTGATGATTTGATTGTGTTGGTGTTATTTGAATACGCTCTGCAAATATATAGAACAAGAACTAACTAAACTATTTTATCGCTCCGTGATTAATATCAAAAAACAGCGTAAAACTTTATTACAAGTCGGCTTTTTTTGTACCATTCGATAGACTAACACTTGGCCTACTTGATAATTATTTAAAACTTCACTTGCAATAGTCTTTTGCTTCTCTACGCATGCAGCACCAGTCAACATATCATCGACGTAAAATTTGGAACCAATAACTTCTGTAACGAACTGATTTTCTTTGTTTATGCGCTCGCTACGAAGTGTAAGTGTTCGTCCCACCAAATTTATATAAACGTGACCGCCTTATTGACCAGTGAAAACGCACAGAAAGATTGGAAATATACAATGATCTTTTATTCGTCGACTTGACCCTCGGCCGGGGTTTTTTATCGACAATGTGGAAATATTCTCCGCCGTCGGCTCCTTCCCACGTTGAATGTCTCGCTGGGTTGTGATCGCTGCGAAGTGGTGTCTCCCTCGCCGGTTTCGCTCGCTATGCCTTCTGTTGCCTTTGGCTCAGCGGGATTATAGGGCATAGGGAACAGACTAGGGTGAACAGTCACTGTGCTCTCAAGGCGTACGCCTTTCGCAGCCGCAGCCGCAGCCTCCTGTCCCTTGCCCTGTCCCGGACGGTCGCACCGGACGTCGGCTCAGTTTCTACCTGACGGTTCAGGCGTACGTCGGAAGCCGCCAACGCAGTCCCTGCGTCAAACGCCAGGTTCTAGACGAACGCTTCAACCCTACCCTCTCTGCCGCAGACTTCAGAATCCGACGTATGTTCAACTCTGTCCGACACGCCGGGTGGGATGCCAAGTTCAAATCGCGACAGAAGTTGTGACAAAGCGCCTGTACTTAGCCGTGTGATGCCGTAAGGACCTCAGCTACCTGTGTCTCAATTTGGAGACTTTAGCTCTAAGTCCCGAACGTCTCGACGTAGCGATCTTGTTTCCTTGATGACTCCGCACGGCTTTACTTGGTTCTTCACGTTGTTTCACTGGTTACTGGTTTACTTGATGACTGTTACTTGTTGACTAGGTAGAAATCGGATTAATCATCCTGCGCTCGGCCGGCTTATATAGGCCTCTATTTACGGCTAGTTATCGGCGTCTCCTTGCCTCCTGGTCCAAAGTCTACGGTTTTACCGTTTGACTTTTCATCGGGGTCCGAAGTCCGGTGCCGTCCCGTAACTTCCTTCTGCACACGGCCCTTCGCTGCTCTCTTTTATTGCTGCCCCTTTCGGACTCTCCCTTGTCCTTGTCGGGTGCTCAGGGCACCAATCTCTCTCGCCGCACTACCGTTACTACGGGCGAATTCGCGCGTAACTGGTAACTGGTAGGCCACTGCTTGCATGCGCTTACTCTGCTTGCTTTTTTAGTTATTCAACTTCAAACATTCTCCCCTTACTTCGGAAACGCAAAAGAGACCGTTGTTCTCTCTCCGTGACCTAGCGTGGCGTTGCCACCCGATGTTATCGATGTTCCACAGTGTGACTCCGTGTGCCGATATTTCCAGTATTTTGTGCCCACCGATCGACACTATCGTCCAGTGCCAATCGGCCGCCATGAATCGAAGCGCCCCCATCCCTTTGACCATGTGAGGAAATTTTCTCCGGGTAAGTTTTTCTAATTTCTCCTTTTCTCCTTTCTCTCTGCTCTTTTTTCCGTTTTCAGCATATTGGACCCGACGAAGAGAAGGATGCGTTTTCTTTTTTTTTTTTTTGAATTTGGACAAATAAACACCCGTTTTTTTTGTGTGTGTTATTTTTATTCTGTGGCTGAGTGTGCGTTTGCTTTGTCCCTGTTCCAGTGCAAATGTGGTTTATGTGTTTTTTTTTTCTTTATTATTGGGTGAACACCCCGACTCCTAAGGGTCCGACCCGCAACCGGAGTGTGCGGCTTCCCTGCTGCACCAGGACGCACCGCTTCCCTCCTCGTCTCCGTGCTGCGAGGACCGCTGGGGCCTCCGCGATGCCTTCTGGCCAGTCCACCTGGATGACCTCCGCCCAGCGGCTCGCGTCCGACGTTGAGGCCTGACTCATAAACGCAGGCCTTGTCTCCGCGACCGGCGCGGTATGCTGCCGTTTCAGGCTCGGCCTCGGGTGTGCCACAGGGTCTAACCATACCAACGGCCCTTTCACCAACACATCCCCGGCAGGAAGGCTCACCTCCTCAACCCTTTCATGCTGGCCGCGCTCCTGTGTGGCGGCGACTATTTCTGGCGAGATCAGTGGGAATGGGGTCGGGGTTGGCATCGGCGTCATGACCCCGGCGGGGGTCAGTGGGATCGCGGTCCTCCACAACCGAGGATCCCGACTGTTCACTTTGGGCTCCAACCACACTCGGGCTCCTTCCGCCTCGGTGACTGCGGTGGCTCCGTCAGGACAGGCCTCCTGCTACCTCCGCTCGTGCTGGCGGCGGTTATCGGCGATTACGGCCGCTATTCTTCTGGCCTCGTCTGACGGCTGAGCTGCTGTTGGGTTGCAGTCGGCGGAGTCCTGGTGGACCCTGCGCTCTGAGCCCTGGGAAATACTCCCTTTCAGCCCCGCGGCTTTGCGCAGCCGCCACGTCCTGTTCCACTCATTGTTCGAAATTCGGCGTGCTCCTGCTCTAGGAATTTTTCAACATCGCATTCCTCAGAGGTGGTTTGCACCACTGCCACGGACAATTTTTCCTCTAACCACCCATTGTGCCTTCTCCTTTCTGGGATCACCACTGTATATCCGGCACACTTTATTTCGGCGCCGACTCCTGTGAGGAGATTCCATCCTAGCACCAGCGAGTCTACCACTCCTGGTAGGATCAGCAGGCTCATGGGCAATCGTTTATTGCCAAATTCGATCTCCACCTCGAGTTTATCCCTGTGTGTTTATCCCGCTGCACCTGCCATCTGCCAACCTAACTTGCCTTCTCGTCCTTGTAATCTTTCCATAAGCAGCGAGTATATCCGCCAGCTCCTCGCTTATAAAGCTCACTGTTGCTCCGGTGTCGATTGTGGCTTTGTGTGAGGTTCCGCCAATCGTTACCGCCGCGGATAACTGCTGCTCTTCTTCGATTAATTTGCCAGTTTGTTTGGACCGCCACACCGCCTACATGCTTCGTGTGGGTTCACGATGTGTGTCTGTGACCTGTGGGCTCTTAGTGCTACGCTGTGTGGTCTCTGATTGGTAGTAGGTGACCTCCATAAAGTGCTCTGGTGGTTGTAGTTTGGAGTCCATTGGCTCGGTCCGTCGATGGGCGCTTGGTGTCTGCCTTCTTCTTCGCACCTTCTACACGTAACCTGTTGTGGTGATGTTGCTTTGCTTCGAGAGAATTTGTTTTCTTGTATGAAACTATATACTTTCTCAGAGAAATCCTCAGATCAGGTGCGCAGTTTTCTTTTATTAGCTCGAGAGTTTCCTTTGGAGAGTAGCCGACTGGTCTCAGCGAGGTCTGCATGTCGACCATATAGTCCTTGAACGACTCTCCGAAACACTGTTTTCTTTGTTTGACTTGATCTGCGAGCTTTGAGAAGAATCCCCTTGGCAGGAAATAATTTTGGAAACTGTCGCTGAACTCTTCCCATGTCCTCCAGTGTTTATTGTTCGAAATAAACCACTTTAGGGTCTTGCCTTGCAGCAATTCTGGCATGGCTTGGGGAATGAGGTTCAGGTTCAAACCGTATGTGTTTGCTGACCATTCTACTTTTTCCAGAAACTCCAGAGGTTCCATCTGTTGCCTTTGGCTCGGCGGGATTACAGGGCTTAGGGATGCGTCACCGTTCCCAGACTATGGTGAACAGGCACTGTGCTCTCAAGACGTACACCTTTCGCAGCCGCAGCCTCCTGTCCCTTGCTCTGTCCCCGCCGGTCGCACCGGACGTCGGCTCAGTTTCTACCTGACGGTTCAGGCGTACGCCGGAAGCCGCCAACGCAGTCCCTGCGTCAAAAGCCAGGTTCTAGACGAACGCTTCCACCCTCCCCTCTCTGCCGCAGACTTCAGAATCCGACGTATTTATGTTCTTCATTCTGGGTGACCTCGTTGTTCTTGCTCTGCCGCCGGATGTCTCGATTGGCTCCGCTCCTTGTTGGCGTAGCGCTCACGATTCGGTAAGCTGGCGTTCTGGGACTCTAGCGGTAAACTGCTGTGCTCTTAACGGATACGCCTTTCGAGACACTAACTGAACAAACGCTCGTCCTTCCGGGCTAGTCGCACCAGGACCTTGTACAATTCCTGCCTTGTAGGCAGGCAGCTAGTTTAAGACTATTCTCCTTCTTAGTCCACGGTTCTTCGTCGAAGGACTCTATTTGTTCAACTCTGTCGGACACGCCGGGTGAGATGCCAAGCTCAAATCGCGAAAGAAGTTGTGACAAAGCGCCTGGACTTAGCCGTGTGATGCCGTAAGGACCTAAGCTACCTGTGTCTCAATTCGGAGACTTTAGTTCTAAGTCCCGAACGTCTCGCCGTAGCGATCTAGTTTCCTTGATGACTCCGCACGGCTTTACTTGGTTCGTCACGTTGTTTCACTGGTTACTGGTTCACTTAATGACTGTTACTTGTTGACTTGGAAGATATCGATTGATCCAGATTCCTGCGCTCGGCTTATATATGCTTCTATTAACCGCTTGCCTCCTGGTCCAAAGTCCACGGTTTTACCGTTCGACCTTTCGCCCTCTGCGCACGGCACCAATATTAGGGTCCAAAATCCGGTGCCGTCCCGTTACTTTCTGCTGCACACGGCCCTTCGCTGCTCTCTTTTATTGCTGCCCCTTTTCGGACTCTCCCTGTCCTTGTCGGGTGCTCAGGGCACCAATCTCTCTCGCTGCACCACCGTTACTACGGGCGAATTCGCCGCGTAACTGCTAACTGGTAGGCCACTGCTTGCATGCGCTTACTCTGCTTGCTTTTTAACTTGAGGGGAGTTATTCAGCTCCTCACACTTCAGAAGCTCTAGGGAATGAAAGCTATGCAGACTCACTGAACCTTTTTAACACCGAATAGCTAGAAATGGGACATAGCGCGGAATAGAAGGAATTTTGTTATCTGTGGAAGACATTTGAGCTTAGGAGAGGTACTCTTCTATAAACTCGAAGTACATTTTCTTCAACTCAGGGTATCGAGACAACCTTCTTTCAAGCACCAAAAACCCCAAAATTCTCCAGTCATCCATGTTCACAGACTGGTCAAAATAATACCCTGAGATCGATTTTAATATCCAAATATTGAATGAGAACTCACTTCCATTTATTCGCGACTTCACCACCGTGTGCATTTTCTTCTTAACTTGTGAAGTGGATTTCCCAATACCAAGCAAGTTAATACACGACTCCTCTCTACGGATCTGTAAACGGTGAGCAAGGTCCTTAATTATAAAATTAGTTTGGGACCCAGAGTCAAGCAATGCTCGGGCCAAAATATATTCACCGCTCGATGTTGCCAAAATAACCCTATCTAATGATGTCGAATGCAGAACATGTGAGGTTGAAGGTTGATCTTGATTTACAGGAGGAGATAAACTCTCTTGGGAGGGTGGCAACGCTTAACTATTAATAGACACTGTGTATCTACGTAGAAAAACGTGATGCGAGCGGCCACACACTCGACATTTATTGCTTTTCATTTAACAACAGTCTGAATTTTCCCAGTCAGTTGATGCATAATGAAGCAGGCTTGTCAAACTCAAACCTCTGTAAACCTTTGGTCGAGACGACCAAACGATCTGAATTTCGCTAGGAAATGGTCTACAGCATTGCACTAGCTACAAATTTGCTGGGCTTTACTGTAGGAGGAAGAACACGAAAATGAGCTTCGGTTAAGTTGTTTGCTCGACATTGCTTTGTCTTGTTTTGGGTTCGGCGATTTAACGTTTTCTCGAAATCAAAACATTTTTTGTTTGGTAATTGGATCGACTCCTATCGATAACGAAGAACCATAAATCGATAAAAAGGTATCGATAAGGTTTTGTAGAAACGAAGTCCGCATCGTGAAATTTTGGTAGTCTTCTTCGAAATATTGTCCATGAAAATTAAACATTCGTTATCATACACTTTTTTCAAAGTTGCTTTCGATGATGGGTGGCAACTCGTCGATGTTGCCTTTAATTTATTTTTCACTGTCCACTCTTTGGCGCCATGAAAAACTTAGAAACTCAACGAAAAGGAACTTGGTGGTGTGAACTTTATTGGCAAATGAAATCGATTGGGAGAAAAATGCGTGCGATCGAATCAAATCAAAGTTTACGAGTGCTCGCGATAGCTAGCTATTGTGCTCCCGCCTTAACCCTAAACTTACAGTAAGCTTCATTTACAATGACTTCAGTAACAAAAAACTCAAATGAGCAGACAGAGCTAAATCTCTTTCCAGGAACAACGAAGTGTCCTTGCAGCTCGAGTTAAAATAAAGAATGAAAATCCTTCAAGCAAACATGCATAGAAGGAGAACAGCTAACGATCTGTTGCCTCAAATAGCCTTGGAACAAAAGATCGATCTAGACAATATAAGCGAACAATATAAAAGTCGCGAGAACGGTTTATGGATAGAAGATGAGACAAAAACGGCGGCAATATGTATCCCAGGATTCAGCAAGGCTACACACCGAAGTCACATTAAGAGAAGGTGTTACGTTGCGTTAGTTGCGGACTGGACCGTAATAATCAACCAACTCCAAAAAGAAGAAAAGTTTTAGACATGGTGGCGAGACTGGGGATGGTGGTTGCAAACACAGGCTCAACTGCTACATTTACGCGAAGAGGAAATGCGGGTACACTCCCATACATAACACTAGTCTCAGAAAACGTGGCACATTTGGTTCTAGAATGGAAAGTTCTGGATACCTTTAATGGAAGCGACCATGAGAAAATATCGTTCAAGCTAGTAGAAGGAGAACAACACTGTCCCAAAGATCCAAAAACAACAGGGGATGGAAACAACGCAAATCGTTCAAATAAAACAGTCCTAATCAATTAAATTAATAGAAGAGCAAGCACAATCCACCAAAACGACGAGTATATAGTCCACGACACTATGACAATTATAAAGGGAGCCTGCAGCGCCTCAATGCCAAAGAGAGGAAGCCCACGAAGTATACTTGTGGACAAACGAAATGAAAACTTTAAGAGGGGAATGCTTTAAAACCAGACGTCGTCTCATTCGAGCAAGACGTGAGGGAAACTTTTCCAACCAGGAGCAAGAGTAAAAAGGAGCTGAGAAGGACCTGCATGCTGCTATCAGGAAGTCTAAATTTAGTAAGTGGAAATCCCTCTGCAGCGAAGCTAGCTCTGACCCATGGGGACGGCGATATAAAATAGTATTGAAGAAACATAGGTCTAGGACTCCCCTGACGGAACTACAAGAAGAACAAATGGATAAGATAGTCAAAACATTATTTCCTGCTCATCAGATCAGAACACCGAGAAAAACTAGTTCTGACTCTGCTGCACATGTAAACCTTTTAACGGTAGATAAATTTGACAGGGCCACAAAATGCTTAAAAAGTAGGAGAGTCCCGGGGCCTGATAACATAGATGTAAAGATCTTGAAGGCAATCACATAGAGCCGACCCATGCTTCTGTAAGATATGTTTAATGCGTGTACCCGTAAAGGAATATTTCCGAACAAACGGAAACTGCAACGTTTGGTTCTGATAAGCAAGGGCAAAGGGGATCCCTTAACCCCAACAAGAAACAAGAAAGCTTCTAGAGAAATGACCGCGACTGGCAATGGCTGTCAACAGAGGTGGAGGACTCTCTAAAAGACAATTTGGCTTTAGACCAAAGGTCCACAATCGGAGCTATTCAAGAGGTGGTTCATGAGGCCTTACGGAACCTGCAAGGTAATCACTTCTCGAGACCTATAGTACTTTGGATGTTAAAAACGCATTTAATTGCGTAAAATGGGCGAATATAATCGAATCACTAGAAAGCCGGTTTCAAATCTCAGGTTACCTATTGAAAATACTGCAAAGCTACTTCGAAAATGGAAAGCTTGTGTGCAGATAACGTTAGGATCCGCCCAAGGATTCATACTGGGACCTGAGCTCTGGAACGTAAGCTACGATGAAATATTGCGTATAGAAGAAGAAGAAGACACGACACTAAGGGTATATGCAGATAATATCGTGGCTGTTATCTCAGCCCGAAACCCTGAAAGCATACAGCGTAAGCTAAGTATAGTGATGCTTCGGGTTCTTGGATGGATGGAGTCCAAAGGTTTGCAGCTTGCAACCCAAAAAAAACCAAGATGCTGCTAGTAACAACGCAACGGATTTTCTTGGAAATAGAAATGAGAGTAGGAGAAACTATCATTAGAACTTAAAAGGTAATAAAATATCTCGGAGTCTGGCTGGAGTCAAAACTTACTTAAAAGGCACAGATACAGTACGCAAGAAACCGAGCGACCAACACTGCAAATTAACGCAATCCACCCTACGGGTAAGCTGCAGACTCAAACCCTTACATTTAGGATAATATGCGAATACAGAACGGTGTCTGGATCAGCTGCATTGGTCAGCATGGGAATTTTACAGATTGATCTATTAACTAGAGAACGCAAAAAAGTTTACGACTTTTTATCTCGTTATATGTGTTTTTTTTGTTAAAATCTAGAGTCTACTTCTACTAAAAGAAATAATGTTCAAAATGCACTAAACGGCATTCATTTGACCAATATCTTTAAATCGACCTATTTTATAAGCTACACATACTTACGAAAAAAAATGGAAATCAAATTGGCATTATTATTTAACTTAAAAAAAAATACTTTTTTATTTAACCCCGGCTAGAACCCGGTTGCAGCATATTGACAAACCGCTTCGTAAGCCGGAACCCTATCAATCGACTATTTTCGAAAACCGAACCGAACCTAAGCCAAAATGAAATTAGTTTACAGCCCTGCTTAGAATATTCAAGAAATTTATCCATAATGTTTCTCACTGCCCTGGCCACAATCTGCCGTATGTTTTAAAACTGAGGGATGGACTTCCTTGACCAATGGCAGTGATAGCTTACTTTATTAACAAGGTATCTACCAAATTGCATTCACATGTTGCAGCTTGTGAACAATTTATTGAAAGGCATATCAGTAAAACTCTGTGCGCTTATTAAAACAATGTTTCTGTTGATTGGGGTGTTGAGGATGAAATATATGGAATTACGTTCGACAACGCCGCTAATATAGTGGGAGCAGTACAGCTTGGAAACTGCCGTCTTGCCTTGCTTTGCCCATATCCTAAACTTGATTGTTCAAAATGGGTTAAAAAAAAATATCAGCAACGCGTATTGGTCTCAAAAAATTAAAGGAAACTCAACGGCAATGTAATCTACCAGTACAAACTCATTGGAACTCAACATTTAAAATGTTTGATCGATTGGTTACATTGAACGAGGCAGTCATGGTTGCAGTGTCAATTCTTCGACCAAACTTGGTGTTTAATCACGAAAACTGGCAAGAGTTTAAGATGTGTTACCAGTACTGAAACCGTTTTATAAGGTAACTGTAGAAAAATCTTCTGAAAAAATGTCACACTCTCTATGCATTTAAACATTTAAAAATGAAAAAAATGTCTTCCATAAATGTAGATGGAACATTGTACAACACTGCATTACAGCGATTATGTTTGCTAGCAACGTCTGTTCCTTGCGAAAGATTTTTTTCTGCAGTTGGCAAAATAGTTACAAAGATGCGATATCTGTTAAATCCAAATTCGGTAGCCTTATGTTTCTTCACATTAATATGTAGATGCAAAGGTAGGAACTTTACATTTTTATATAAGTTTCACAATTGAATCAATAAAATATTTTCAGCTCTCGAAATGGGCTGATATATCTTAAAATTAAGGGGAAAACGGTCCAACTTCAATTTTTTTTTTATGTTCCTTGTATTACTTTAATATAAATGTTTATGATCTCAAAAAAAACGCCATTTGAGATGTTAATAATAATATAGGCCATATAAGAGCAGGAAAACCAACGTAGCGGTAGTAAAAAAAATGGTCAGCAAGTGAATCTTGTGAGCAAACTTGATCTACTAAATAACTGAGTAATTAAACAACTGAACAAATGAGCAACTGAACAACTGACGCAACTGAACAACTAAGCAACTGAATATGTAAGCAACTGAGCAACTGAATAAGTGAGTGAACAAAGTTAGTGAGTTTGTTCACTCAATAAAAAGTGAGCAAATGAACTTGCTCCCCCAAGTAAGCGAGTTTACCCAACACAAGTTTCTATCAAAGATTATACAATACAAAGATGCGAAATCTCATAAATAGCTTTGAAGATTAATGATGGGGGGAGAGCGGAAGAACGAAGGGAGATTATATTTTTAGAAATCGTTTAAAGGCCTTACACAATACATACGCAAACGTTTTGCATGTGCTATGTGTGCGTACGCTTCCAACATTTTCGTCAAATTACAGATTTTAGTGTTTCGGCAGCCGGGTCAGCGCTTCAAAGCCGCTGAGAGAACACAAAAACCATTAAATGTTCTGTAAATTAAAAGTCCATGTGCATAAAGTTAGCAGTACAACTTTCAAAATCTAAACTTTTTTTTACCATAATTTGCCGTTAATTATCCGTAAATTATTTGTGAAAGAAAAAAATTTGCCGCTCAATTTTTTTTAAAAGTTATCTAAAATTAAACTTTAGCTTTCGAAAAATTTCTTTTGCAGGAATTTGACGTTAATTATCCGTAAATTATTCGTGCAACAATTAAATTTGCCGCTCGTGTTTTAAATTTTTATTTTTTAAACAAACCCTGTGTTCTGCTAACTTGATATCAAGTTAACAGTACACAAAACTAAACTTTAACTTTTCGAAAAATTTCTTTTGCAGAAATTGGCCGTTAATTATTCGTAAATTATTCGTGAAAGAATAAAATTTGCCGCTCGTGTTTTTTTCTATTTTTTTTTTAACAAACCCTGTGTTCTGCTAACTTGATATCAAGTTAACAGTTCACAAAACTAAAATTTAACTTTTCGGAAAATTTCTTTTGCAGAAATTTGCCCTTAATTATCCGTAAATTATTCGTGAATGAATAAAATTTGACGCTCGTGTTTTAAAATTAAACTCGTCCTAAAAAGTGAATTGCACATGTCTACCAACCTTTTAAAAAAAATTGTTTTGTATGACAAGTTTGTCCTCCTGCTAAAAATAATAATTTTAAAGAAAGGTGAATGAATTTTAATTTTATTGTTTTTTATTGCTCAACAACAGTAACCATTCTTTGTTTTCGGGAATAATCAGGTATAAGTGTAGGACTGTAGAATACGAAATAGAACAAGAAAAAATTAATTAAATTGTGTTGTCGTGCCGCCAATCTCACATATTCTGCTTATTAGTGATGGGCGACGCGATCTCGTAATTCATTGCTTAAGAAATATCGATAGTGGGCTAATAAGCTGGTGATGAGGCATGGCAACAATTTTGAGTTCTAACGAACCAGCAACATCCCACCCACCGTAAAACGACTATGGGGTTTTACCTATCACATCACTTCTGCCAATCTAATGTAACCATCCTTAGCTGGAATCGTGCTTATTATAATTCCTTTTTTCCAACAACCCCTGGGCTGATTATCCTCGCAAATGATTACTATATCACCAACGGCGATCGGCTTGGTTCGTGAATGCCATTTGGTTCGTCTAGTCAAGGTCGGCAGATATTCTTTAATCCATCGACTCCAAAAGTGATCCTTTAATTGTTGCGCAGTTCGGTATTGCTTACGATGACAGAAGCTGTTAACATCTCCTGGAGTTTGAGTTGAATTGGTTTTCCCGAGCAAAAAATGATTGGGCGTTAAAGGCTCCGGATCATCTATGTTAATGGGTAGAAGAGTCAAAGGACGGCTATTTATTATATTTTTAGCCTCAATGAGCAATCTCCTTAGGGTTTCGACGTGAGGCGCTTTCTCCTTGAGCGTTACGCTTAAAACTCGTTTAGTAGACCTTACCAAGCGTTCCCAGCATCCACCTGAACTGGGATTTGAAGGGCAATTGAACTGCCAATCTATAGCTTTATTTGACATTTCCGATTTAATGTAATCCCAGTCAAAAAGGTCCTTAATCTTTTTAAGCTCTTTATCTGCTCCAACGAAATTAGTTCCCATGTCCGATCGTATACTTATAGGAACACCTCTTCTGTTAACGAAATTCCGTATACATAAAATGCAAGCGTCTGGTGATAAATCGGCAGCCAGTTCCAAATGCATGGCTCTGATTGTCAGACAACCCATCTTTTTTCTTGCCGCCTTCCGATGGTAACCATAACCGGGCCAAAGTAGTCTAGTCCTACAAATGAGAAGGGCCGTTGAAACGGTGTCACTCTCTCATTGACCCATCAAAGGAGTGATTGGCTTGGCATTACGATTCTTACAGTATTGACAATTGGACTTTGCTCGAACGACCGCTTTTCGTAGATTTGTGATCCAGAACTTGCGTCTTATTTCGTTTACAATGGTTTCATCATTTTGATGATGATAAGTCTCATGATACCATTTCACAATTAGTTCGGTGAAGCTATGTCGAGAAGGCAATATTATTGGCTGTCGTTGAGTTATTGGAATGTTAATGGCGTAGTCCAATCTTCCTGCAACTACTAAAACGCCATAAGCATTCAGCCTTGGGGAAAGGGTGTAAATAGAACTACCCTTAGCCACAGAATCTGAACTTTGTAACTCTGCAACCTCTTCTGCGAATACTTGATTTTGCACTACTTTGCACAACTTAACTTCAGCAAGTAATAACTCATCTGCAGATAATTCATCTTTTTCTTTGCCTTGAGTCTGATTCTGACAATTTTTTTTGAATCTCAAAGACCATCCCATCATGCGCTTTAATCGAAGATAGTTTGAGAATCGGCTGATATCCAAAAACTGTATGGTATGAACGTTCATGGTAGTTTTACGCCTTTCAATGCTGTCATCTGATGAAAAAGTGAAGTCTATTATTAACCAAGAATCTTCTTCAGCAAGCAAAACTCTGGACCGCCTATCCATTCGCTATCAACAACGTATTTTGGACATTTATTGGACTTTGTTGCCTTGTCTGCTGTGTTCAAATGCGTTGGAACCCAGCGCCAGTCACTTTCTGATGTCGTTTCCAAAATCTCGCTTACCCGATGGGCAACGAAAGGCTTAAACTGTCGATGATCTGATCGAATCCAAGAAATGACTGTTCTAGAGTCTGACCAAAGCGTTGTCCTTTTTACGTTAACATCATGACATCATGAGCTGCTTACAGCTCAAGTCTGGGAATAGATAACAATTTTAACGGAGCGCACCTGGTCTTTCCGGCAATAAAGGCTAGTTTAACACCTTCACCACAAGATACGCGCCAATATGCTACAGCTGCAAAGGCCTGTTCGCTCGCATCCACGAAAATGTGCAATCCGATATTATCTTTGACTGACAAAAATTCTGGCAGATAGCATCTATTTAGTTGAAATTGTTTTGCTTGCTCTAACTGAAGTACCCAAAGCTTAAATTTGCCAAATAGATTTTCCGTCAACATGTCATTCCAGTGTATCCCAGATCTCCAAACATCTTGGATCAAGATTTTGCCGAGTATCATTAGGTCTGCTAACATTCCAAAGGGATCATAAACGGACATAACTAGACTTAGCAGTTGGCGTTTAGTAGGGCACTTCATTCCACACAAGATTTCCTTGTCAACACGGTTAAGCTTGAGATCGAATACAAACTTATCAGACTGACTATCCCAACACATTCCTAAAATCTTATCCGTTGATTCGCTGTTAATTCGAACCGTTGGTTCCACCAAATCAGTGTTCCTTGAGACACTAAGCGATTGTTGTATACGTTTGGAATTGGAAACAAAGCCTCTGAGCTCAAACTTTCCCAAATTATGGACCCGTTTAACTTCCTGACTGATATGAAATGCTTCTTCTTCAGATTTGAAACTGGCTACGAAGTCGTCCACATAATGCTTTTTTTGAATGGCATCGATTACCTCTTCCCTGTAACTTTCGGCATTTTGTGCGTTAATGTTCTTTATGTATTGAGCACAACAGGGCGAGCATGCTGCTCCAAATATAAGGACAGTCATCTTGTATGTGTCGACCTGAGCATTTCGATTACCATGTCTCCAAAGAAATCTCAACGAATCTTGATCTACTCTACGAACTTGCACTTGCAAGAACATTTCCTTGATGTCAGCACATACTGCGACTTGGCCTTGCCTGAATTTAAAAAGAATCGTCGTCAATGGTGGGTTTTCATCAGGTCCCTTTAAAAGCTTGGTATTTAGAGAAATACCGTTGATCGTAGCTGCCGCGTCAAATACTAATCGCATCTTTTTGGGCTTGTTTATGTTTACGACACCGAAGTGAGGTAAGTACCATGTTCGTGGTCCAACAAGAGCGGCCTCACGATCAGACATTTTTACCGCGTATCCTTTATGTATAAAATCCATAATGGCTTTGTCATATTCCTCCATTTTCCCGAGTCCGTGCATTTTGTTTTCTACGCCCTGTAGCCTCTGAAAAGCCATTTTGTAGCTGTCCGGGAATTTAATCACATCTTCTTTCCAAAGAAGACCAGTTTCATAGCATCCATCTAGTCTTTTAGATGTGTTCTTTAATATATCCCTGGCTCTAGATATACTTGCAGATTCTAAAGGCTTAATTGGAATCTTTACACCAAAATTTTCTGTAGTGAAGTAATCTGATATCATGTCATGCATTTCCTGTTCAGGGTTGTCTTCTTTGGAACGGGCGTGTAGGACAACAGATAATCGCGATGATCCTTTGTCTGGGTCATCGGTGGAACCATAAATAAGCGAGCCTAACGGTGTTTTAGCTGCAACTAGATTTGTATCTAAGTATACACTTTTAATGTTTGCTATTGCCAACTAAAATCAAAGGATCTGAATCTTTATATCCGTTTATTGAAAGATTTCTTAGCAGAGCATACTTTTTCGTGAGCTTCTCGACATCTACCGATTGCAAAGGTAGATCCAAAGTGGGAACTGTGTTTCCATAGATACGCAGCCATTTGTTATCAGCTCCAGTAGATCTTATGCGAAGATTGCATTCCATGGACAAAAATTCTTTAGCATGGTTTTCTATCCAGTTCAAAGTTAATTTTCTCTTTGGTTCAAGTACACCCAGATGTTCTGCTAATTTCTCGTTTATTAATGAAGCAGACGAACCTTCGTCTAAGAACGCGTAAGTCTGTATGATCTTACTGTTTGGCCCCATAATCTCAACTGCCAATACCTCAAACAATAATTGTCGAGAAGCTGGCTTGATCGTGTTAATCGTAGCTTCTTTTGGTTCAACGTTATCTTCCTTTTGACAATCGTCTGAATGTAAAGAAGTATGGTGACTTTTCTTGCATCCATTTTTCTTACACTCGCGTTTGTACTTACGCGAAGACTACCAAAACAGAGGCGAAGAGTTTTTATAATTTTCCATTTTTCGGCTATATCAGCTTTTAAATATTTATTACAGTTATACATATAATGTTCGCCCTGACATTGATAACATTCCTTTTTGTATCCTTTAGGCGCATTATTCGAAGAATGTAAAATAGATTTCTGTAAGCCTTAGGATATGGCTGAATTGGCGATGAATATTTAATCCATTGAACTCGCTTACTGAGTAGCATCTTACCTACTAAGCTCTCTATCAGAGAAGGATTCTGTAAATGCTGAGTTGCATTTGCTGATTTCAAAAATATAACCAAGTTGTCTACCTTAAAAGTGAATACGACCAACTTTTCTAAATTATTTTCTGTAACCGGGGCTATTTGGTTAACCATGTTCATTTGACTATTTATTAACATTTCTGGCCTTCCATAAGTAAATTGAAGTCTTTCCATAATGTATACAACTGTAAAGTTGGGTGTATGTATGTTAGACTTTGTTTTATAACCACAAGAAAAGAATGTACTGTAATGTTATAAGATATATTGTTCTTTATTATATCGTCCGTTTAGATCGGGACTCATTTCTCGAATGCTCACTTAAGACTAATGTTGGCTTGGCTTACAATTCATATAGCTGCACGAGCAGCGCCGCGGCCAACGCTTATGTATCTCAATATATATGTTAATGTATACGTAAGTGTATTTAGGCGGCGCAAGCAGCGGCCGCGCATGAGAGGGAGAGTGTTATGCTCACATGGTAACCGAATGGTCGGCCGCGCATGCAGACATGCCGACTCAGCATTTAGGATGTGCATAACATTGTTGTGTGGGTCGAATTGCTTTGCACTTGAAGTGCTGGGAATATTCGGACATAAACAAATGCTACAATGTTATAGTGCTATAAGCGGTACAGTGTGTACCCAATATATGAGCATACTACATCTCCCTCCTTTTGAAAAATAACGTAATCTATGGAGTTATTTTGTTAGTTATTGTGTTAGGTATATATATATATATGTTTATAAAAATTAGCAAATTAATAAAAATCTTTTTTTTTTGTTATTATTATTATTTTTTTTGTTTAATATAGTAAATATTGGAAAACTTAGTGAAGTTGAAACTTTGAAAATTTATGCGACTATTTCTTATTATTTATTATAAAATGTATTGTATATTTGTATTCCTATATTTTTATTATAGTAAGGTAATAAAAATTTTTTTTGTTTTTTTTTTTTGTTTTTTTTTTTTTGAAGAGAAAATTTTTGTTATTTTATTTCTTTTTTTTTCTTATGAATGGCCATCCTACAAAATCTATTCTATAAAAATTTTTAATCTATCTTTATGAACTGTCTGTGTTTTATTTTTTGCATTTAAAATAGTTATATTATTATTGGATTCTATCTTCTTTACTATATATGGTCCTGAATATTTAAAGTCTAGCTTATGGCCAGTTTCATTTTTTAATAAAACCTGGTCTCCTATTTTTAATTCAAAGTCTAAACTATTTTTGTCGTATCTATCTTTTTGTTTTTGTTTATTAGTTTCTAGCATTATTCTGGCTCTTTTATATGCCTGTTCTAATCTAAATTTAGATTCCTTGGCATAATCTTCTATATTATATAATGGTTCTATTCTATCTATGCTATTGAAATGTTTTGATAAGTTTGGAGTTTTCCCAAAAACTAGTTCATATGGACAATAATTATGTGCCATAGAGGGTGTTGTGTTAAAGCAGTATACGAAGTATTGTAGCCATACATCCCAATCTGTTTTATCAACTGAGATGTATGAGCGTATGAACTCGTTAAGTGTTCTGTGGCTTCGCTCCACTGTTCCGACTGTCTGGTGATGGTGTGCAGTAGAATTTATGTTTTTGATATTTAAATTTTTACATAAATCTTCAATTATTGAATTTTTATATTCCGTTCCCATGTCCGTAATGAACGTCTTCATTGGACCGTACTTCAGAATAAAATCTTCGAATATAGCTTTTGCTATTGTTTTTGCACTTTTTATTTTGAATTGGTATTGCTACAAGGTATTTTGTTAAATCGCAGATTAAAGTAACTGCGTATTCATTCCCTTGTTCAGACTTAGGTAGTGGACCGATCGTGTCCACGATTACCCTGTCAAAAGCTGTTTGCGGTGTTTCCGTAATTGTTGATGGGGTCTTCGTATGCGTGATTATTTTCGCTTTTTGACATTTTAGACATTTTCGTACGTACTCTGTAATATATCGAGTCATTCCTTTCCAAAAGTAATGTCTTTTGACCTTGGCCAAGGTTTTAGAAATGCCAGTATGACCTCCTTGAATTGGTTCATCATGGTATGTAGACATAATTGCTTCTTTTTCTTTTTCAGAATTTATTAGGGTCACCGGGTTGAGTAGCGCTACTCTCAATGATTTTAATGTTTTATTGCCCATTTCCTTAAAATTATCTATTGAAACGTATTCAAAGATATTTTCCCACGGTGCCACTTTGAGTTGGCTGATTTGATGTATACCGGCTTGCTTCTCAAGCCTTTGGAAAAACTGACCTAAGTCAAAGACTCCATTGGTATATAAATCGCTAACATCATATCTTGCAGTAACTTTTTTTCCATGTTTTAATAAACATAGCATATTTTTTACATGTAAGGTCACTACTTTACGTACTTCGTCATTGTCTATGACTCCGTATACGTTGGGCTTTGAAGCTTTTTCTATAGATTGCCTAGGCAAGTCTATTTCTTTTTCTCCTGCGCAGGATTTCTGTCTACTTTGATTTCTTGTAGTGACTTTATGTATATTTCCGGTTATACTTTGTAGTTCTTTGATGGTTATTCTTGATAACGCATCAGCTACGTAATTGTCTTTTCCCTTTAAATATTCAACTGTGAAGTTATATTCTTCTAATTCTAGCCTCATACGTGTCAGTTTGGAACTTGGGTTAGTCATTGAGAACAAGTATGTAAACGGTCTGTGATCGGTTTTGATAATGAAATGTTTGCCATAAATGTATGGTCGAAAATGTAATATTGCCCAATGTATTGCAGCTAGTTCCTGCTCGGTAGTACACTTATTACTTTCTCCCTTGGTAAAAGCTCTTGATGCATATGCAATGGGGAGTTGGAGTCCGTTATGGTTTTGAGTTAAAACCGCTCCACATGCTTGCTTACTTGCATCAGTAATTATACAAAATTCTTTACTAAAATCTGGATATTGTAGCAAAGTAGGTTCCATAAGTTTTGTTTTTAAATATTCGAATGCGTTTTGGCATTCAGATGTCCATTCAAAAGGAACATTCTTTTTACATAATCGTGTTATGTGCCGTGAATAATCGGCGAAATTTTTTATGAATCTTCTGTAGTAATTGCAGAATGCTACAAAACGTCTTGCGCTGTCTGCATCGTGTGGGACTGGATAATTCAGTATGACGTCATATTTCTTGTCATCTGGAAGTATTCCTTTATCTGTGCACTTATGACCTAGAAAAGTCACCTCATGCATAAAGAATGAACATTTTTGTGGATGTAACTTTAGGTTGTATTTCCTACATTTCTCAAAAACGTCTGTTAAGTTTTTAAGCATATGTTTTTCGGAACAACCTATAACTATTAAGTCATCCATATAAAGGAATGCTTGTGAAGGTTCAAGTCCAGAGAATGCAATAGTCATCATTCTCTGAAATGAATTTGGCGCTATTTTTAAGCCAAAAGGTAATCGTGTGAATCGATACGAGCCATTGCTCGTTGAAAAGGAAGTTATGTCCCTTGAGCTTTTTTCAAGTTCTATTTGATGAAATCCTGACATTAAATCAAGACATGAAAAGTATTTTGCTCGACCTAGTTGGTCTAAAATATCATCAATTCTAGGGAGTGGAAATTTATCGGACAATAATTTTTTATTAATCTGACGATAGTCAATTACTAATCGCCACTTTTTTTCTTCGGAACCTGGAGCTGATTTTTTAGGGACAAGCAATAATGGGCTATTGTATTCCGATACTGATGGTTCGACTATCCCGTCGGTGATTAGTTTTCCGACTTGCTTTTGAATTTCGTTCACCTGACCATGTGGGCTTCTATAGTTTTTTATGTAAACGGGTTCATCATCTTTCAATCTCAGTTTTTGTTTGTAGAAATTATTTGTGCTAATTGGTTCGGATTCTAATCCGAATATGTCATTATATTTTTTACATAAATTTGTGAGTTGGGATTTGAATTGTGGGGGAAAATTTTCTGACAATTGGGATAATACAGACTTTTCTCTATTTTCTTTGTTTCCTTCAACTACTTCATAGTTCAATAGTGATTCGAATTTTAAATTGTTTGCACTGACCACTTTATCTTCGCTTGTTGTATTCAGTAGTCTTATGAAGGCATTTTGTGTTGTAGCTATTGTACTTGCTATATAAATTCCTTGCTCAATTTCTTGAGTTGGAATTAATACACTGTCTTCTTTTGAATTTAATTTTATTTTTCTAATGACTTGTGATCTTGCTGGCAGAAGAATTGAGTTATTGCCAGAACTGTATTCTATTGGAACATAAATTGGAAATTTTAAATTGTTTGGTCTTATTATAAGCCAATCTTCAGATGGCTGAAAATCTAATTGACAGTTGTATTTTTTAATAAAATCAATTCCTAAAATGCCATCACAAGGGACGGCTAAGTGTAACTCTACGATATGAAAATCGTGTGGAATTATGTACTTGGTAGTCTGTATTTCAATTGATGTTAAGCCTTTGGATTTTGTAATTTCCTGGATTATTCCCCGTATATCTATTATTTTATTATTTTGTACGTTTTGAAATATATCTGAATTTTCTTTTACTATAGAGATTTCGGCACCTGTGTCTACCAAAAAGACAAGTTCTTTTCCAGTAGTCACATGGGTGAATGAGACGAATATATTCTGACTGAGATTAATAGTATGGACCGTTACTTTTTCTGCTGTTGAACATTTAAAGGGGTTTCGGAGTTTCCCGAGGTTTCATTGGCTACTCTTACATTGCCTGTATTGTTGTTATTGTAGCCTCCGTTCGAGTTGCCACGGCCCCTTGAGTTTCCTCTGTAGTTGCCGCGACCATTGTTTTGGTTGATATTGTTGTAGTAACCATAATTGTTACCACGACCACGAAAATTTCCTCTATAACTTCCACGTCCGCGGTTTCCGCCGCGCTGTGTATAATTGTTGTAGTAGAGGACCGAATTTGGTTGTCCAGTTGCTTCTGTGCAACTGTTTACGAATTTTGAAACTGCTTCGTTCATTGTGTTGAAGTTGCCGGCTTGCATGATAAGTTTTACCTTGTTTTACATCTGTTATGTATGCACTTTCTAAAGCCTTCGTCATCTGCTCAATTTCTGATGTATATTGATTAGCAGTTTTATTTCGTTGCTTTAGGTTCATTAGCTTTGCTGACAATACCTCTACAGTTTCGCCTTTGACGTTGCTTTTTAACTTGGCAATTACTTCACCTACCGTTGTTTCGTTTCCAATTAGATTTCTTGCTACGCCCTTTAGTTTTGTCTTTATTATAGAGACGGCTAGACTTTCGTGTTCGCCTTTTATTGACTCTATAATATGCAATGCATCAATGAAACTGGTTAAGTTTTCTGCTTTACCATCGAAAACTGGTATAAGCTTTGATGCAGTGTTAATGAAGTCGATATTAGTTTGCGCCATTTCGAAATTATTGTTCTTAGTTATGTTTGCGCTTGAGTCTGATTCTGAATCTGTTTTATTATCTGCGTTTGATAATAAAACGGCTGGGATAGTAAGATTATTTAAATCTTCTTCCTTAATTTCCGCGTTAAAATTTTCTTGCTCCGTTTGATCTAAACCAGTTGACTCTTCCAATGTTGATTCTTCATCGGTTTCAACTGTTATTGCGGTATTAAGAATGGTAGGTACAGAGATATCCAAATTAAATTTTTCTTTTATCAATATTAGGTTTTCTCTGAGCCTTTGCAAAAATCTTGATACCCTTGACCAATGGTCGTCATTTAATTTTCCCCGTTGCCCATGTATTAATATGCGCGCCTCGTTAAAACAATTTACTAGTATTTCTGCGTGTTTTTTATTGTGCTCCCTTGAATCGGTCTGTTTTGATTAAGGGATTTGTAAGATTTATCGAACTCTGTTTTTATTTTGTTCAATTTCGCATACAAATCGTTCCATTCCATGGCAATATTATCTATGTAATTTTACAATGAGGACCGTGGTTTCACCGAGTATAGAATGGTAATCCACGATCTCTTTTACTGAGACGTATGGCAAAGTATTTAGGATTAAACCCTTTGTTTTTTATTGTAAGCAAACAAAAGGCTAAATTCCAAATTGTACTTTTCCATATAAATATATTCGAACTCAGTGATTGTAATGAAGTTTTTATGGCAATGGAGAATATTTAATGCACGCATTCTAAATTCTGGATCTTTAGTAGTTATTTCCTCAAGACATCTATCCAATTCTATCGTGTTAAATGCCATAATTTAAGCAAAAATAATTAAAAAATTTTTTTTTTTTTTTATATATATATAAGGGTATTAAATTGAACACTCCAATCTTTTGAAAAGGAAAATTTTCTTCTCTTTTTTTTTTATATCTTATCTAGATCGTGTGCTCTACTTAAATATTTCTTCTTTAAACATTTATTGTGCAATTTGTATATTTTGGTAATAAAACTTGCACTCAAGATGACAATGATTATTATTAAGAGTAAATGTACCCAATATAGGTCAGTATTGTTTGATTCTACTTTATTAATAACGTTAGCAGTGGAGTCCACTGACTTAACGACTACGATTCCCATTTTGGGTAGATTCACTTCTAATATATCGGTATTATTATAATTAATATGAGAGAATTTATCTATTCTATTGTTATTCATTCATATGAAAAGATTTTATGTGAATATACGTAAATATTTCTGCATTGGCAAAGGAGCGGAGCTGTTTTTACAACGGAGGCAGCATAAGATGCAAAGATTAACCAGACAAAACGTACAAACGGCCAGTGGGGGGAAAACTCAAGTTACAGGCATGATCACTCTGCCAGTAGAATGGGAAGGCGAAACAAAAGAATTGGAATTTTTAATAGTGCCCGCCCTACAACAACACTTTTATTTCGGAATAGAATTTTGGGAGGAATTTAAGATGCCTTTACCGGGGAAGCGCCTATTAGAGGTTGCGGAGTTAGATACAGTAGCGCCCGAAGAAGAGAATCCCGAACGCCCCGAAACTGCATACACCCCACACAAACTTACCGAACAACAGGAAAGCACCCTTAAAAAAGTAGTCAACACCTTCCCATCCTGTACGGAGATGGGCTTAGGGAAAACCGAGTTAGAAGAACATGTCATAGAGGTTACCCAGGAGAATTTACCTATCAAGCAGAGGCATTATCCCATCTCACCAGCAAAACAGAAACTGGTATTTGCCGAACTCGACCGAATGATAAAATTAGGGGTAATAGAGGAAAGTAACAGTAGTTGGAGTTCCCCTGTGACCCTAGTACAAAAGGGCCCCAAAAATCGCCTTTGCCTAGACGCCCGCAAAGTTAATGCCCGGCTAGCTCAGTCGGTAGAGCATGAGACTCTTAATCCCAGGGTATGGGTCGAGGCCACACGTTAGGGCAATAACGGACTAATTACAATCGCTCCTCGTAGTTTTTTTTGCGAGTGCATTCCATGCTGAATCAGCATCGACGACCCTCGAGCGTGTTACGGGAGCGGGGTAAGAAATAAAACCAGAAAGAAATAGATACCGTAACCAGAGACAGAAGACACTATGAACTGCAGGTGGCGAAACACCGAAGTTGGTCAATACAGTAACCAGCAACGAATTGGTCAGAGTAAGCAATTCATACGAAAATACAACTGCCAATAGGTGTATGCAGCAATTAATATGAAACCTAGCAGAACCCAGAAGTGGGACAGTAAGCCCGAAAAAGGGGAAATTCTGTACCTAAGTGGGAACACTTAGATGACCCGGAAGCAAAACCACCGGTATAAAAGAGCCCCACCTCAGGTTCAAAGGCAGAGTAAAAAAGATCATTGCGAATCGAGCAGTCGGAGTCCAAGATAAGTGCGAATCAGACAAGAAACGACCGCGGAACCGCGTTAGGTCCACTACTGGCAAAAACAGTAATCGCGGAGGACCTATCCGAGTGACCGAATTTAGAACCCGATAGAAATATAACTTATATATCATGGGATCTACAACCTCGAAAGCATCCGACAACACGGCAAACGTGGTGAACAACGTTGAAATTGTAGACCACAAGGAGGACATAACCAAAGTCTACAATGTTTTGTGCCTCATTACTGGACTCTTGATCTATATGTTGATTCTGAGCTTCCTCCGGATCTACAAGCGATCTGTACAGAGACGTCGGGACCACGGACACGAGCTGGAGAAAATCATGGCTGTCGCCGCCAATTGGCCAGAAAGGAGCCAGCACTAATATATCAGCCCGTGCAAAGATAAAAAACCACATCATTATTATGATTATTTCAAATTTCGACAAAACATTAAACAATACCCATTCATAATAAACCAGCAATTAAATACAAGCAAAAGACCAAAGTTTTGATTTGTAATTGGAACCACCGGAAGAAACCTCAGCTAGAAGTGCTACCGTCAACCGTCGCGAGTGCCGTTTTCACTTTTCTCTTACCCGCAATTCGTAGAGCCGTAAAGCGAATAACTTTTTTTCTCTGTTTGTGAAATGAGACCAACATCGCGCAATTGCCCAAGAAATGACAATTAACATAATTTTTTTTTATATAAATTAATCCAACACCTTATTAATAATGCTAAGAGAATTTGCACTAATATAAATATATTTATGCATATGTGTATAATTAATTTTCCAAACCCAGAATACCACAATGAGAGCTCTCGTCGATGGAAATAAAAAGGGGTAAGTGAGTTGTGTTTGACCTACTGTCAAGCAAACTTTTTACATATATATTTACACATATGCGTATATACCTAGATCTTTGTGCAATTTAAACATTTAGATATACATATATATAGTCTTCATACATTAGATTTAACGTCCTGTAAGATTCATATTATCATTTTTATAAATTAGCCCAAAATATTATTCTTAAATATATATATTCATGCTTAATGTTTCTTTTTATACGTTAATACAAATATTACATACACTATATACCGAATATTTCTCAATTTAATTAATTTGGCACCCCAATTTACTCTTATATTTGTCAATTAAATGTGCACCTTTTTAAATAAAAAATCTTTTTAATAAATTGTAATATGAAGCCGAACTCAATAATGTCTTGGTAAACGTTTATAAAAGGGGGAGCTGGCGCAAATGGAAAAACTCGGGTTAAAAAAAAATGACATAACTTTCGACTGACAACATTGACACTAGGGGATCGCATTGCAGTGGCCGGCGGCGATCCATCGGCATACGGGACGTATGAAGGGGCAGGGTAAAACAGCCACACGCTGCCGATCGAAATTCGGTCAAGCGCTCGAACTAGCTACTTGAGAAGCTTGTGGGCAGCAACGACAAATGACAAAACGAACTGAACGATCTCTATATTTTTCCTAAGGCACGATAAATTTATTCTCGTTATGTAGGGGAGGGAGTGGTTTCCAAAGAACCCACCCCATCTGGCGAGCTTAGCCGGCAACCAGCGTGCCTACTCAGGACGCAACTCCCTCGGCCCAAGTCCTGTGGACTGGGCACTAATATACCGACGTAACACTAGCTTTTAAAGTCTGAGGAGCACGCAGAGAAAAAAAAAGTGTCATAAAACAAAAATGTAGGAATTTAGTTATTCAAATCTGGTTGATTAAATCTTGTGGCATAATCGCATAAATTTTATTTTATTAATATTGAAAATTGGAAGAAAAAAAAATTTGTGTTAATATTCATATAACTGATTTACAATATTTTGCTCTATATAAACCAATATCAGTTATATGTTGTTAGTATATAGCCTAACAGTGGTTAGTATTTTTCGAGCAGCGCTTTCGCGCATCGGCTCGGGTTTAGAAGTTTATAATTAAAGGCAACTTAGGCATTGGCATAAATGCAGCCCTTGTTGCGTTACTTTGCTCGGTTACAAAGTATTCTGTCCAGTTCTTTGATGTTTAGGTCATGCGTTTCCTTCTCCTGTGGGGTTGTTGCTATTTTCTTGTAGTCCTTCAATAATCGTCGCTGTTGCAGGAGTTTTACCCTTTTTCCACTCCTTTTTCTTTTGTGGATGGGTTTGCTGGACTCCTGTCGTGCCCTGTACTCAGCTATTGTGAGGGGGCGAGGTCCATCGTTGGGACACAATTCGAGGGCCTCTTGTAATGTTGGTGCGTCCCTTTGCTCAGCAGGAGCAGGTGCCTCCCACGCCGGTGCAGAGGGCGGGCTGCCTTCCGCACTCATATGCTTCCTTCGTTGGTGTAGTCGGCGGTATGCCTACCACACTTCAGTTTCCATCGTTGGTGCAGAAGGATTTGCCATTCCTTCCACACATGTCCTGGTCAATTTCCCTTTTTTTTTATTTTGTTGATTTTGTTGTTGTGTTTTTTTTTTTTTTTTTTTTTTTGGAGTCCAGGCCTTTTGGGCTCAGGCGGCGCCGGTGCTGGTCATCGCACAGACTAATTACTGTTTTTATTTTTTATCTGGCTGGAGATTTCGATTTACGATTTTCGAGGGCGGCTCTGAAGAGCCTAACTTTGGACAGCCGAGGATTAGGGATCGGCTTGCATCGTCCACATTGGACGGCCACACTTGTTAAGCACTGGCTCAATTAGCCAAATTCGCCGATTTACGCATTATGGGCCAAAATAACGAAAATTACACAGCGCGCAGAGACAAAATTTAAACAGTCTCACTTCCTTCTCGCGCACATGTCGCCATGTAAAGTTGGGTGTATGTATGTTAGACTTTGTTTTATAACCACAAGAAAAGAATGTACTGTAATGTTATAAGATATATTGTTCTTTATTATATCGTCCGTTTAGATCGGGACTCATTTCTCGAATGCTCACTTAAGACTAATGTTGGCTTGGCTTACAATTCATATAGCTGCACGAGCAGCGCCGCGGCCAACGCTTATGTATCTCAATATATATGTTAATTTATACGTAAGTGTATTTAGGCGGCGCAAGCAGCGGCCGCGCATGAGAGGGAGAGTGTTATGCTCACATGGTAACCGAATGGTCGGCCGCGCATGCAGACATGCATTTAGGATGTGCATAACATTGTTGTGTGGGTCGAATTGCTTTGCACTTGAAGTGCTGGGAATATTCGGACATAAACAAATGCTACAATGTTATAGTGATATAAGCGGTACAGTGTGTACCCAATATATGAGCATACTACACAACATTAGCCGGATTAATTAATAGACCCTTAACATCTTCTCTAGCCACTCCTATTAAACTCTTTTGCAACCTCAAAAGGTTTTCCAAGTTGGTATATCCATATGCGTTCGATGATTCCCAGAACATGGTTGAAAATACAGGCCACGATTCTGGACTGCCATTGAATTCTGGTAAATCTATAAGTTTTCTAGGATGTATACTTCGGGAGTGCTGATATTGAACTACATTGCCATTATTGTTACCTAAACCATGCCCATTAACACCACCAACATTATCAAGCCCGTACATACCGACATTTCTATTTTGACGTTGAAAGGTTTCTCCAGCAACGTTGAAGCAATGACATCCTCCAGTAGGTCCGCGACTGAATGCTTCTCCAGAACCGTTATGATTAGCTGCGCCTCCATGTGAGCCAGGATTGCCTGTGACTCCATGAGCGCCAAGATCAGCTGCGCCTCCATGCGAGCCAGTAAGGAATGCGCCTCCAGTAGCGCCAAGATTAGCTGCGCCTCCATGCGAGCCAGGATTACCTGCGACTCCATGAGCGCCAAGATCAGCTGCGCTTCCAATAGCGCCAAGATTTGCTGCGCCTCCAGTAGCGCCAAGATTAGCTGCGCCTCCATGCGAGCCAGGAACGAATGCGCCTCCAGTAGCGCCAAGATTAGCTGCGCCTCCATGCGAGCCAGGAACGAATGCGCCTCCAGTAGCGCCAAGATTAGCTGCGCCTCCATGCGAGCCAGGATTACCTGCGACTCCATGAGCGCCAAGAACGTATGCGCCGCCATGCGAGCCAGGATGTGGGAGTGCCAATGTACGCTTTGAAGTTTCTTCCAACATTTCTACAGCAGATCTGATTTCACTTTTACACATGTTCACCAAACGGGATTCAATAAGTATGACTTGGTTTGCCTGACCATCACTCAGGCTATTAACTCGAGCCGTTAAGTCTGATTGAGCATCTTTTATGCTTTTCATCATGTCCATCATATTTCGAAAGATATTATTTTCGGGGACCTTCTCTTTTAAATCCATAATTGTTTCATCCTTGTCGGAATCCATTTATGCTTCTGATTCTGGTTGACTCTTTGGCGTCGGAGTAGATGTTCCAGCCATTTCGCTCAATTCGAATCCCAACTTTTATCTTTCTGCGCAGCTTCATGTGTATACAATTATGAATTTCACAACTTTTCAAAATATTTCTCCAGAAATTTCTGCGCACTTTGACGACCAGCTATTACAAATTTAATAAAGGTGTTGCCACACCATGTGGCAAATATTGTCTATTGTGGCAACAACACTAAATAGAATTACAACTTCGTTGCTTTCCAGATATGGTTTTATTTTGGCGATGGACAATAAGCAATTTTCATACAGAATTCGAAATAGAACAAGAAAAAATTTATTAAATTGTGTTGTCGTGCCGCCAATCTCACATATACTGCTTTTTAGTGATGGGCGACGCGATCTCGTGATTCATTGCTTAAGAAATATCGATAGTGGGCTAATAAGCTGGTGATGAGGCATGGCAACAATTTTGAATTCTAACGAACCAACAACAGTCATCAGTGTTGGTGTTGTGACTATTCCTGCGTTTACTCTCACAAGGAATATAAGTAAAGTGGCATAGCACAAAATTCTAATAATTTCAGTGTCCTTTTTTGTCTCCTTGTAAATTTTGTTAAGAGTCTTTTTAAAGACTTGCAAAATTTTTAAGATTTGATTTTTAAAAAAATTACTGATATAAGAATTTTGTGTCTTGTCATTTGTGTTGGTGCATAAGTGTCATCAGTGTTGGTGTTGTGAATGTTCCTGTGCTTACTTTCGCAAGAAATTTAAGTGAAGTGTATCAGTGTCCTTGTGTTAATTTCGTGTTTTCTTAAGAGTTTTGTTTAAAGTATTTTTAAAGACTTGCAAAAATTTTTTAAGTTTTGATCATTGACCTGATATTAAAATTTAAAGGGTAAGTGAGCGTTATCTTTATAATATGCCTGCTGAACGTCCACCTGCAGTCGGCAGCGACTTTATAGTGAATACAATTCTAAAACGAAAAGAGGATATATGAACAGCCGACTTGAATATTGTTTCTGCAGCAAACACAGTATGGATGGACATCTCAAACGATATAGGACACAAGATACAGGCAGCTACTGTGTATTCGTACGTGGTCAACAATCGCTTCGACCTAAAAACGCTTCTAACTGGAAAAGTCCAAGTTTCAGACAGCAGTTTTGACTAAATGGACGAATCCTCGGAACACGAATCTGTCGAGTCTAATCAGTCTGACCAGCAAGACAACTCTTCTCAATTTGTCTTATCTTTTTAAAAAACCGAATTTGAAAAGATAATAATGCAGACCGTTCGAACTTATTAAGATAAAAAGGCAGTACTCGTCAAAGGATTATTAATATCCTGCAACCAAATAAATGGACGGAACTATTTTCGAAAAGAATTTACGACGAATTCCGCCTGTCGCACGGATATCTCTTTGAAAACCACTTTATAAGCTCGGACAAATCTTCAGGGAAATTTCAAGGTAAGTACATTTAAATTTAATTTCAAATAACATTTTTTTAATATTTGTAATCTTTTTTGTAGGTCATTGCAAGTGCGGCAGTATATTGAAAGCCGAAATTTTGCCTCGGCTGGAAAATGGAAAAATATTAAAAGGTTTGTGCCTAGCAAGCAAGGGAGAAAAATCATGTGGAAAGCGACAGCTCCGCGGAGAAACCCGCCGAAGTGTTGTATCGTGCTTGGAAAAAGAGTCAACTCATTTTTATAGAGCCAAGAAAGCCGACGATATGATGGGAGAGGAAGATGTTGCTGAGCCCCCTCATTTATACAAAGCCTCGGCCAAATATGAAGCCGTAAAAAAATAATTCAGAAAAACAGATCCATTAGACGCCATTTCGGACCTTAAAAGAAGTCCAGAGAGTGAAGGGGCGATTCGTGATATTGGAAAGGATCCAATCAAAGTTCACATCTGGTCTCCTCATCAAATTCGCGATTACAACAAATTAAGAAAAATGGGTAGACTGTGCATAGATGCCTCTGGAGGCAGATTTGCGGAGTACGTCCATGTAGATGGGCAAAAATCGCATCACGTATTTCTGCACATTGCTGTAATCCATGGCTCATTTGGGCAGTTTGTTGTATCCTCGATGATAACAGAGAAACAAGACACAGTCACAATACTATCATTGCTTTTAAGGTGCATTTAATCAGGTGCGCCGTATCCAAAGGAAGTGGTAAGTTAACTATAATTTTTAAAAACTAATAAAAATCATAAATAATTTTTTTAGGTATGCGACTCGTCAAGAGCTTTACTTTCAGCTTGCTGTCTGGCATTTGCAACGTTCGACACTGTAGAAGCATGCATTACGAACAATTTACCCAGGACCCACATTCGAATTGGCGTGGCACATTATATGAAAAACTTGGCCGATTTTTTAAAAAATGATAAAAAGCTGTTGAACGCTTTTATTTGTTTGGAATCGGCCAGTTTATTCTGTGCAGCAATCAAAAAGAAGCTGGAACTATAATAAAAGCTTTGCTTATAATTGCAATGTCAAAAAAGGGAGGGGAAGGAGCAACAACTCTTAAAGAAGCAGTTAAATTCATCGAAAGCTGTGCGAACCCCCCTTTGTCGACGCCACTGAATTTACGCAGAAGGATGGTTCAGGTGAGTAAAAGCATATTTATTTTATTTATAAATTAAAAATTGTTGTATTTCATAGCTTCAGGCTCATATCCAAGTGCTTTGGCGGATGAAATCCATGAAGAAACGAACGGATACCTGTCTCAGTGGGCTTCGTCTCTAAAGGAAGAAGTCGAAAACATTTTACAAAATGATGAAGGAGATGACCTTAACCCTCGGGAATGCTAAACATTTTCCAAACGCCTGCTAAGACACATAAGAACTATTCCTATGTGGTCAGCAATTGTTCAAAGGCGTTTTGGGTATGGTAGAATACCAGCCAGCAGTGCGCCTGTAGAAATAGAATTTAAATCAATTAAAAATGAAGTTCTAAAAAATAGGTGCAGGGTGGACTTCGGTGTGGAAAAGCTGATTAAGAACTTTAACGGAAATACAAAGATGATCGATTGTTCCCTAAAAGAAACCAAATCACTTGATCTGGAACTCAGTTTTGAAAATATTATCGATGATCAAAATCAGATCATTGAAGGTTCAGATAGGAATAGCACCGATGAAGAAACTGGAGAAACTCGAGAGCCATTTACGAGCTCAGCCCAAATTTTTCATCTTTGACCAAAAAGACATCAAATCCCAAAAATAAAACTGGAAGTTGTTACCTTTGCCAAAAATTTGTGCAAGCCGGATAACTTTTGGAGGACGACGGAACGGATATAGTAGTGTGCCAGGAATGTTTTGATTGTTCAATAAATTCACCGAGAGTCGCTTTAAATGCAATTGAGAACTGGAGGGGCTTAGGGCAAAGCCCAAAAAAAAGAAAGGGTCCTCTTTATTTAAGTAATGAAAATACTTAAAATGCACCTCTTTGCCTATTTTAAAAAATGGAAACAACTCCACGTTAAGTCTTATTACTGTCGGAAAATCGACATTTTCGCTCAACAACACGTGTCCTTTTGATAGCATTCTTCAATTGCTAATGGCTGGTGTAGCGGATTTGGAAAATATTAAAATCTATGTTAAAAACGGATGTCATGACAACGAAATGTATAGTGCTGTCATACATGTCGTTGAAAGTAAAATCGACCAAAAGAGCAGAAATTATGTTAAAATTTTTAAAAAAGGAACTGAAACCTAACCAAATTGAAAACATAGATTGCAGTTGCAATATAATTAGCCTGGCAAATTTTATTTTTAAGGGGAATCCATCTTTTAAGAAAATTTCAATTTGTCCTTCTGGTTGCAGTTCAAGAATTACGTAGCAACATGTGGCACTAGGCGGCTCTAAGTGTCGCCAGGGAAATTGCAATAGTTTTAACACAAACAGCATTCACGAGATCGGTAAGTAAATAACTTTATTTAAACCTAACAATTTTATAATTATTTTTTTCTATTATTAGGAAACACGTAATGATGGCGTGGATACTGACTTTCCCATGGAGATTTCCACAATACCCACGACCTTCAAAAGTCCCAAAAACGGGGATATATATGCGCTCATGGGATTCGTGGATTTTGTTGGACCTCCAGTAACAACAAAAAATAAAAATTTGATTTTTCATTATAGGGCATTTTTCCGTAAAAAAGCACACTGGACGGTTTATGACGACTTACAAAAAAAAAACCATATAGCCCCAACAATGCAAAAGTCAAGCCGGAATTGCTTATGTACCCCAAACAATATTCTATTCAGTTTTTTAATATCGGGATGAAGTTTTATTTTTGGGGATTCAACCAATATTTCAGTTAAATAACTACTTTATTAATGTTCCTGTCAATATTATCTGCATTCGCCATGTGTAAACGTGAGCAGAGCGCTGTCGGCGTCGACGTTTTAAATCAGCGCGGCGGCAGAACACGACACAGTGGTCGCCACATACTCACTCAGTCGGAAGTTAGAGAACGCATTCCAATAAAAAAAGCTTCTTTCATGCATGCTTTGCAAGTGGAAAAGAATGTAAGAAGCTTTAAAGAAGCATTGTTTATGCATTCTACAGAGATTTTGTGAAATCGTCCCTTCTACTATAATGCATAAAAAAGCCTTCTTTTGCAATGTAAACAAAAAGCTAAAAACCGAACGCTGCCGATCGTCCGATATTTTTGAGATCGTGTTTTTCACCGAAAACCTCGCTTACGAAAGAACGCAAAAAGAAGTCTTGTTTCGGAATGGACAAAAAAATGGGAAACCAATTTAATCTATTTTTCTTAATGAACAGCAGCGGCGTAAATATATTCACTTTTTATCTTTAAAAACAATATCTAAACGCTTTCTTATGTTGGTGGTATATGACTTGTTAAACTTTTCCTAAAATTAATTCTGTAAAAAATATTAATTTTTAATTTTATTAATAATAATATTTAATATATTTTATATTGTATTAGAAAATTATTAATTTGAATCAGTTTTTTATATATTTTAATTTTAGGTAATAATATATACACGATTACATGATTTCTTTTCAAAGCGTGATTTTGTTTTGAACTATTATTTTACATTGCCGGCGCTATTGTTTCCTCCGCCACTGTATTCAGAAGGAGTAACCGAACAAAACGGTACTCTAAAAAGCAAACGACAAGAAAAAAAGGGAAAATGCAAGAATGCGCGCGGTCTTTTTCGTTTCTTTTGCATTTCTCGCCACTTGCAATTTGATTTTCAATTGAAATTGCTGGTGCCTCTGTGATTTGTGAAATTAATATACCTATACTTTGCGGTTTTAATTTTCAAGTAAGTATAATGTTGATATAAACAAACTAAATAGGAGTTCCAATACTGTTCATAAAATAACATGAACCAAACAATGGATTAATTAAAACAATAAGTGATGTGTACCTGTGCCAAAAAAATATTAAATTTATAAACACTTATTAACAGTCTTAAAAACAGTGTACGGTCAAAACAAATGTAAGCAAATTGTTCCTAAAACTGTGTGTGGCTGTTAATCAAACAAATAAAAAAAAGTATTTTTTTGAGCGTACACTGCAATAAGACTTGAGTTTCCAGAAAAACTATTTCAAAACAAAAGATAATTTATATATATTTCATAAATTTAAATTTTTTGTTTTGTGAACTCGTTTCGTTTATTTGTGTGCTCTCTTTTTTCTCTCTTCCTTTTACTTCTACCTAGGGTGGACTTACATCTACATACAAGTTGTGTTTTTTAGGGTGGACCTAAGAACACAGATTAAGTGAACAAAAATGTAAGAAAAATAAACATAAATTTAAATAATTAGACATTACATAATTAAAAAATTTAATAATTTAATTGAAAAAAGATATTTTACAAAATAAACACATATGATACCTATGAATCTCCTTGAAAAATTATTAGAATGGTACCATAATAATAATGTTACTAGAGATCAACTTGATGCACTTTTAAAAATTTTTAAATTCGGAAAATCTAGATCTTCAGTAGGATATTAAGTCCAAGTTTGATAATGGAGCTTAATTATGGCGGTACTAGGGACAGGGAAGGTTTTGCGTCCAACATTCATTTAAATGAAACATTATTCGGTAAGTGTTTTACAAACTTACAATCATATTTTTAAAAAATTACATATTTCCTTCACATTATTATATTTTATATTATATTTTCTCATTATTATATTTTTAGAGTCACAAAGGAGGGACGGCCACCGCTTCACCGACCACATAAAAGACCTTTGACTGGCCTTCACTAGGGCTAAGAACAAAACTTACAAGGCTAAAAGTATAGCAGAAAGGATAAGAGAAGAAAAAAACGACCCGGAGTAATTACAGTAATTATAATTAATTACAATAAATTTTAAATCAAACGTTTATAAAAAAAAATTTAATAAATAAAAATTGGAATTGAAAAAAGAAACGGTTCCCATTAGCATTTTTGGGAACGATAATATATGCATTCTTGGGTAAGACTATTAGAAGGCATGTTTTGTAATCATACTAGATGTGTTACGCAATGCTTGCTTTGGAAGCTATCCAGGAAGGTTCCCGAAGAACGTTTCTAAGTTCATTCTAACAGTGCGCTGTAGAATGCTTCCTTCGTAGAGTACAAATGGAAGGGAAAGCCGAGCGTTTCCGAAGTTGAAACTACCTTCCAATGGAACGTATTAAGATTCGTTCTTAGATCGGTTCTAAAAGAAGGCTTGCTTCTTGTCCCGTCTCGAACAAAAAGGAAAGGGAGCTTTCAGGGATCTGGAACGCGTTTTTCGCATGCAAAGGAAGCGTAAAAGAACACATCCTGGAAGCGTGTTTTTTCCGACTGGGAAGTTTCGCCGAGCAAATTACTAACACAAAGACGTGCGAACAGGTCAATGAGTGTGTTTGACCGCTGATTTAAAACGTCGACGCCGACAGAGCTCTGCTCACCTCGACGCCAAAAACGCACATTTCCCGCGAAATCTGCAGTCTACACATGGCGAATGCAGATAATATTGACAGGAACATTAATAAAGTAGTTATTTAACTGAAATATTGGTTGAATCCCCAAAAATAAAACTTCATCCCGATATTAAAAAACTGAATAGAATATTGTTTGGGGTACATAAGCAATTCCGTGCTTGACTTTTGCATTGTTGGGGCTATATGGTTTTTTTTTGTAAGTCGTCATAAACCGTCCAGTGTGCTTTTTTACGGAAAAATGCCCTATAATGACAAATCAAATTTGTATTTCTTGTTGTTACTGGAGGTCCAACAAAATCCACGAATCCCATGAGCGCATATATATCCCCGTTTTTGGGACTTTTGAAGGTCGTGGGTATTGTGGAAATCTCCATGGGAAAGTCAGTATCCACGCCAATCATTATGATGTTTCCTAAAAATAGAAAAAAATAATTATAAAATTGTTAGTTTTTAAATAAAGTTATATACTTACCGATCTCGTGAATGCTGTTTGTGTTAAAACTATTGCAATTTCCCTGGCGACACTTAGAGCCGCCTAGTGCCACATGTTGCTCCGTAATTCTTGAACTGCAACCAGAAGGACAAATTGAAATTTCCTTAAAAGATGGATTCCCCTTAAAAAAAAAATTTGCCAGGCTTATTATATTGCAACTGCAATCGTTGTTTTCATTTTGGTTAGGTTTCAGTTCCTTTTTTAAAAATTTTAACATAATTTCTGCTCTTTTGGTCGATTTTACTTTCAACTACATGTATGACAGCACTATACATTTCGTTGTCATGACATCCGTTTTTAACATAGATTTTAATTTTTTCCAAATCCGCTACACCAGCCATTAGCAATTGAAGAATGCTATTAAAAGGACACGTGTTGTTGAGCGAAAATGTCGATTTTCCGACAGTAATAAGACTTAACGTGGAGGTGCATTTTAAGTATTTTCATTACTTAAATAAAGAGGACCCTTTCTTTTTTTTGGGCTTTGCCCTAAGCCCCTTCAGTTCTCAATTGCATTTAAAGCGACTCTCGGTGAATTTATTGAAAAATCAAAACATTCTTGGCACACTACTATATCCGTTCCGTCGTCCTCCAAAAGTTATCCGGCTTGCACAAATTTTTGGCAAAGGTAACAACTTCCAGTTTTATTTTTGGGATTTGATGTCTTTTTGGTCAAAGATGAAAAATTTGGGCTGAGCTCGTAAATGGCTCTCGAGTTTCTCCAGTTTCTTCATCGGTGCTATTCCTATCTGAACCTTCAATGATCTGATTTTGATCATCGATAATATTTTCAAAACTGAGTTCCAGATCAAGTGATTTGGTTTCTTTTAGGGAACAATCGATCATCTTTGTATTTCCGTTAAAGTTCTTAATCAGCTTTTCCACACCGAAGTCCACCCTGCACCTATTTTTTAGAACTTCATTTTTAATTGATTTAAATTCTATTTCTACAGGCGCACTGCTGGCTGGTATTCTACCATACCCAAAACGGCTTTGAACAATTGCTGACCACATAGGAATAGTTCTTATGTGTCTTAGCAGGCGTTTGGAAAATGTTTAGCATTCCCGAGGGTTAAGGTCATCTCCTTCATCATTTTGTAAAATGTTTTCGACTTCTTCCTTTAGAGACGAAGCCCACTGAGACAGGTATCCGTTCGTTTCTTCATGGATTTCATCCGCCAAAGCACTTGGATATGAGCCTGAAGCTATGAAATACAACAATTTTTAATTTATAAATAAAATTAATATGCTTTTTTCTCACCTGAACCATCCTTCTGCGTAAATTCAGTGGCGTCGACAAAGGTGGGTTGGATGGTTCGCACAGCTTTCGATGAATTTAACTGCTTCTTTAAGAGTTTGCTCCTTCCCCTCCCTTTTTTGACATTGCAATTATAAGCAAAGCTTTTATTATAGTTCCAGCTTCTTTTTGATTGCTGCACAGAATAAACTGGCCGATTCCAAACAAATAAAAGCGTTCAACAGCTTTTTATCATTTTTTAAAAAATCGGCCAAGTTTTTCATATAATGTGCCACGCCAATTCGAATGTGGGTCCTGGGTAAATTGTTCGTAATGCATGCTTCTACAGTGTCGAACGTTGCAAATGCCAGACAGCAAGCTGAAAGTAAAGCTCTTGACGAGTCGCATACCTAAAAAAATTATTTATGATTTTTATTAGTTTTTAAAAATTATAGTTAACTTACCACTTCCTTTGGATACGGCGCACCTGATTAAATCCACCTTAAAAGCAATGATAGTATTGTGACTGTGTCTTGTTTCTCTGTTATCATCGAGGATACAACAAACTGCCCAAATGAGCCATGGATTACAGCAATGTGCAGAAATACGTGATGCGATTTCTGCCCATCTACATGGACGTACTCCGCAAATCTGCCTCCAGAGTCATCTATGCACAGTCTACCCATTTTTCTTAATTTGTTGTAATCGCGAATTTGATGAGGAGACCAGATGTGAACTTTGATTGGATCCTTTCCAATATCACGAATCGCCCCTTCACTCTCTGGACTTCTTTTAAGGTCCGAAATGGCGTCTAATGGATCTGTTTTTCTGAATTATTTTTTTACGGCTTCATATTTGGCCGAGGCTTTGTATAAATGAGGGGGCTCAGCATCATCTTCCTCTCCCATCATATCGTCGGCTTTCTTGGCTCTATAAAAATGAGTTGACTCTTTTTCCAAGCACGATACAACACTTCGGCGGGTTTCTCCGCGGAGCTGTCGCTTTCCACATGATTTTTCTCCCTTGCTTGCTAGGCACAAACCTTTTAATATTTTTCCATTTTCCAGCCGAGGCAAAATTTCGGCTTTCAATATACTGCCGCACTTGCAATGACCTACAAAAAAGATTACAAATATTAAAAATCGGGATGAAGTTTTATTTTTGGGGATTCAACCAATATTTCAGTTAAATAACTACTTTATTAATGTTCCTGTCAATATTATCTGCATTCGCCATGTGTAAACGTGAGCAGAGCTCTGTCGGCGTCGACGTTTTAAATCAGCGCGGCGGCAGAACACGACACAGTGGTCGCCACATACTCACTCAGTCGGAAGTTAGAGAACGCATTCCAATAAAAAAAGCTTCTTTCATGCATGCTTTGCAAGTGGAAAAGAATGTAAGAAGCTTTAAAGAAGCATTGTTTATGCATTCTACAGAGATTTTGTGAAATCGTCCCTTCTACTATAATGCATAAAAAAGCCTTCTTTTGCAATGTAAACAAAAAGCTAAAAACCGAACGCTGCCGATCGTCCGATATTTTTGAGATCGTGTTTTTCACCGAAAACCTCGCTTACGAAAGAACGCAAAAAGAAGTCTTGTTTCGGAATGGACAAAAAAATGGGAAACCAATTTAATCTATTTTTCTTAATGAACAGCAGCGGCGTAAATATATTCACTTTTTATCTTTAAAAACAATATCTAAACGCTTTGTTATGTTGGTGGTATATGACTTGTTAAACTTTTCCTAAAATTAATTCTGTAAAAAATATTAATTTTTAATTTTATTAATAATAATATTTAATATATTTTATATTGTATTAGAAAATTATTAATTTGAATCAGTTTTTTATGTATTTAATTTTAGGTAATAATATATACACGATTACATGATTTCTTTTCAAAGCGTGATTTTGTTTTGAACTATTATTTTACATTGCCGGCGCTATTGTTTCCTCCGCCACTGTATTCAGAAGGAGTAACCGAACAAAACGGTACTCTAAAAAGCAAACGACAAGAAAAAAAGGGAAAATGCAAGAATGCGCGCGGTCTTTTTCGTTTCTTTTGCATTTCTCGCCACTTGCAATTTGATTTTCAATTGAAATTGCTGGTGCCTCTGTGATTTGTGAAATTAATATACCTATACTTTGCGGTTTTAATTTTCAAGTAAGTATAATGTTGATATAAACAAACTAAATAGGAGTTCCAATACTGTTCATAAAATAACATGAACCAAACAATGGATTAATTAAAACAATAAGTGATGTGTACCTGTGCCAAAAAAATATTAAATTTATAAACACTTATTAACAGTCTTAAAAACAGTGTACGGTCAAAACATATGTAAGCAAATTGTTCCTAAAACTGTGTGTGGCTGTTAATCAAACAAATAAAAAAAAGTATTTTTTGAGCGTACACTGCAATAAGACTTGAGTTTCCAGAAAAACTATTTCAAAACAAAAGATAATTTATATATATTTCATAAATTTAAATTTTTTGTTTTGTGAACTCGTTTCGTTTATTTGTGTGCTCTCTTTTTTCTCTCTTATTTTACTTCTACCTAGGGTGGACTTACATCTACATACAAGTTGTGTTTTTTAGGGTGGACCTAAGAACACAGATTAAGTGAACAAAAATGTAAGAAAAATAAACATAAATTTAAATAATTAGACATTACATAATTAAAAAATTTAATAATTTAATTGAAAAAAGATATTTTACAAAATAAACACATATGATACCTATGAATCTCCTTGAAAAATTATTAGAATGGTACCATAATAATAATGTTACTAGAGATCAACTTGATGCACTTTTAAAAATTTTTAAATTCGGAAAATCTAGATCTTCAGTAGGATATTAAGTCCAAGTTTGATAATGGAGCTTAATTATGGCGGTACTAGGGACAGGGAAGGTTTTGCGTCCAACATTCATTTAAATGAAACATTATTCGGTAAGTGTTTTACAAACTTACAATCATATTTTTAAAAAATTACATATTTCCTTCACATTATTATATTTTATATTATATTTTCTCATTATTATATTTTTAGAGTCACAAAGGAGGGACGGCCACCGCTTCACCGACCACATAAAAGACCTTTGACTGGCCTTCACTAGGGCTAAGAACAAAACTTACAAGGCTAAAAGTATAGCAGAAAGGATAAGAGAAGAAAAAAACGACCCGGAGTAATTACAGTAATTATAATTAATTACAATAAATTTTAAATCAAACGTTTATAAAAAAAAATTTAATAAATAAAAATTGGAATTGAAAAAAGAAACGGTTCCCATTAGCATTTTTGGGAACGATAATATATGCATTCTTGGGTAAGACTATTAGAAGGCATGTTTTGTAATCATACTAGATGTGTTACGCAATGCTTGCTTTGGAAGCTATCCAGGAAGGTTCCCGAAGAACGTTTCTAAGTTCATTCTAACAGTGCGCTGTAGAATGCTTCCTTCGTAGAGTACAAATGGAAGGGAAAGCCGAGCGTTTCCGAAGTTGAAACTACCTTCCAATGGAACGTATTAAGATTCGTTCTTAGATCGGTTCTAAAAGAAGGCTTGCTTCTTGTCCCGTCTCGAACAAAAAGGAAAGGGAGCTTTCAGGGATCTGGAACGCGTTTTTCGCATGCAAAGGAAGCGTAAAAGAACACATCCTGGAAGCGTGTTTTTTCCGACTGGGAAGTTTCGCCGAGCAAATTACTAACACAAAGACGTGCGAACAGGTCAATGAGTGTGTTTGACCGCTGATTTAAAACGTCGACGCCGACAGAGCTCTGCTCACCTCGACGCCAAAAACGCACATTTCCCGCGAAATCTGCAGTCTACACATGGCGAATGCAGATAATATTGACAGGAACATTAATAAAGTAGTTATTTAACTGAAATATTGGTTGAATCCCCAAAAATAAAACTTCATCCCGATATTAAAAAACTGAATAGAATATTGTTTGGGGTACATAAGCAATTCCGTGCTTGACTTTTGCATTGTTGGGGCTATATGGTTTTTTTTTGTAAGTCGTCATAAACCGTCCAGTGTGCTTTTTTACGGAAAAATGCCCTATAATGACAAATCAAATTTGTATTTCTTGTTGTTACTGGAGGTCCAACAAAATCCACGAATCCCATGAGCGCATATATATCCCCGTTTTTGGGACTTTTGAAGGTCGTGGGTATTGTGGAAATCTCCATGGGAAAGTCAGTATCCACGCCAATCATTATGATGTTTCCTAAAAATAGAAAAAAATAATTATAAAATTGTTAGTTTTTAAATAAAGTTATATACTTAGCGATCTCGTGAATGCTGTTTGTGTTAAAACTATTGCAATTTCCCTGGCGACACTTAGAGCCGCCTAGTGCCACATGTTGCTCCGTAATTCTTGAACTGCAACCAGAAGGACAAATTGAAATTTCCTTAAAAAATGGATTCCCCTTAAAAAAAAAATTTGCCAGGCTTATTATATTGCAACTGCAATCGTTGTTTTCATTTTGGTTAGGTTTCAGTTCCTTTTTTAAAAATTTTAACATAATTTCTGCTCTTTTGGTCGATTTTACTTTCAACTACATGTATGACAGCACTATACATTTCGTTGTCATGACATCCGTTTTTAACATAGATTCTAATTTTTTCCAAATCCGCTACACCAGCCATTAGCAATTGAAGAATGCTATTAAAAGGACACGTGTTGTTGAGCGAAAATGTCGATTTTCCGACAGTAATAAGACTTAACGTGGAGGTGCATTTTAAGTATTTTCATTACTTAAATAAAGAGGACCCTTTCTTTTTTTTGGGCTTTGCCCTAAGCCCCTCCAGTTCTCAATTGCATTTAAAGCGACTCTCGGTGAATTTATTGAAAAATCAAAACATTCTTGGCACACTACTATATCCGTTCCGTCGTCCTCCAAAAGTTATCCGGCTTGCACAAATTTTTGGCAAAGGTAACAACTTCCAGTTTTATTTTTGGGATTTGATGTCTTTTTGGTCAAAGATGAAAAATTTGGGCTGAGCTCGTAAATGGCTCTCGAGTTTCTCCAGTTTCTTCATCGGTGCTATTCCTATCTGAACCTTCAATGATCTGATTTTGATCATCGATAATATTTTCAAAACTGAGTTCCAGATCAAGTGATTTGGTTTCTTTTAGGGAACAATCGATCATCTTTGTATTTCCGTTAAAGTTCTTAATCAGCTTTTCCACACCGAAGTCCACCCTGCACCTATTTTTTAGAACTTCATTTTTAATTGATTTAAATTCTATTTCTACAGGCGCACTGCTGGCTGGTATTCTACCATACCCAAAACGCCTTTGAACAATTGCTGACCACATAGGAATAGTTCTTATGTGTCTTAGCAGGCGTTTGGAAAATGTTTAGCATTCCCGAGGGTTAAGGTCATCTCCTTCATCATTTTGTAAAATGTTTTCGACTTCTTCCTTTAGAGACGAAGCCCACTGAGACAGGTATCCGTTCGTTTCTTCATGGATTTCATCCGCCAAAGCACTTGGATATGAGCCTGAAGCTATGAAATACAACAATTTTTAATTTATAAATAAAATTAATATGCTTTTTTCTCACCTGAACCATCCTTCTGCGTAAATTCAGTGGCGTCGACAAAGGTGGGTTGGATGGTTCGCACAGCTTTCGATGAATTTAACTGCTTCTTTAAGAGTTTGCTCCTTCCCCTCCCTTTTTTGACATTGCAATTATAAGCAAAGCTTTTATTATAGTTCCAGCTTCTTTTTGATTGCTGCACAGAATAAACTGGCCGATTCCAAACAAATAAAAGCGTTCAACAGCTTTTTATCATTTTTTAAAAAATCGGCCAAGTTTTTCATATAATGTGCCACGCCAATTCGAATGAGGGTCCTGGGTAAATTGTTCGTAATGCATGCTTCTACAGTGTCGAACGTTGCAAATGCCAGACAGCAAGCTGAAAGTAAAGCTCTTGACGAGTCGCATACCTAAAAAAATTTAAATTATTTATGATTTTTATTAGTTTTTAAAAATTATAGTTAACTTACCACTTCCTTTGGATACGACGCACCTGATTAAATCCACCTTAAAAGCAATGATAGTATTGTGACTGTGTCTTGTTTCTCTGTTATCATCGAGGATACAACAAACTGCCCAAATGAGCCATGGATTACAGCAATGTGCAGAAATACGTGATGCGATTTCTGCCCATCTACATGGACGTACTCCGCAAATCTGCCTCCAGAGTCATCTATGCACAGTCTACCCATTTTTCTTAATTTGTTGTAATCGCGAATTTGATGAGGAGACCAGATGTGAACTTTGATTGGATCCTTTCCAATATCACGAATCGCCCCTTCACTCTCTGGACTTCTTTTAAGGTCCGAAATGGCGTCTAATGGATCTGTTTTTCTGAATTATTTTTTTACGGCTTCATATTTGGCCGAGGCTTTGTATAAATGAGGGGGCTCAGCAACATCTTCCTCTCCCATCATATCGTCGGCTTTCTTGGCTCTATAAAAATGAGTTGACTCTTTTTCCAAGCACGATACAACACTTCGGCGGGTTTCTCCGCGGAGCTGTCGCTTTCCACATGATTTTTCTCCCTTGCTTGCTAGGCACAAACCTTTTAATATTTTTCCATTTTCCAGCCGAGGCAAAATTTCGGCTTTCAATATACTGCCGCACTTGCAATGACCTACAAAAAAGATTACAAATATTAAAAAAATGTTATTTGAAATTAAATTTAAATGTACTTACCTTGAAATTTCCCTGAAGATTTGTCCGAGCTTATAAAGTGGTTTTCAAAGAGATATCCGTGCGACAGGCGGAATTCGTCGTAAATTCTTTTCGAAAATAGTTCCGTCCATTTATTTGGTTGCAGGATATTAATAATACTTTGACGAGTACTGCCTTTTTATCTTAATAAGTTCGAACGGTCTGCATTATTATCTTTTCAAATTCGGTTTTTAAAAAGATAAGACAAATTGAGAAGAGTTGTCTTGCTGGTCAGACTGATTAGACTCGACAGATTCGTGTTCCGAGGATTCGTCCATTTAGTCAAAACTGCTGTCTGAAACTTGGACTTTTCCAGTTAGAAGCGTTTAAAGGTCGAAGCGATTGTTGACCACGTACGAATACACAGTAGCTGCCTGTATCTTGTGTCCTATATCGTTTGAGATGTCCATCCATACTGTGTTTGCTGCAGAAACAATATTCAAGTCGGCTGTTAATATATCCTCTTTTCGTTTTAGAATTGTATTCACTATAAAGTCGCTGCCGACTGCAGGTGGACGTTCAGCAGGCATTTTATTAAGATAACGCTCACTTACCCTTTAAATTTTAATATCAGGTCAATGATCAAAACTTAAAAAATTTTTGCAAGTCTTTAAAAAGACTCTAAACAAAACTCTTAAGAAAACACGAAATTAACACAAGGACACTGATACACTTCACTTAAATTTCTTGCGAAAGTAAGCACAGGAACATTCACAACACCAACACTGATGACACTTATGCACCAACACAAATGACAAGACACAAAATTCTAATATCAGTAATTTTTTTAAAAATCAAATCTTAAAAATTTTGCAAGTCTTTAAAAAGACTCTTAACAAAATTTACAAGGAGACAAAAAAGGACACTGAAATTATTAGAATTTTGTGCTATGCCACTTTACTTATATTCCTTGTGAGAGTAAACGCAGGAATAGTCACAACACCAACACTGATGACTGTTGTTGGTTCGTTAGAATTCAAAATTGTTGCCATGCCTAATCACCAGCTTATTAGCCCACTATCGATATTTCTTAAGCAATGAATCACGAGATCGCGTCGCCCATCACTAAAAAGCAGTATATGTGAGATTGGCGGCACGACAACACAATTTAATAAATTTTTTCTTGTTCTATTTCGTATTCTATATGAAAATTGCTTATTGTCCATCGCCAAAATAAAACTTTATCTGGAAAGCAACGAAGTTGTAATTCTATTTAGTGTTGTTGCCACAATAGACAATATTTGCCACATGGTGTGGCAACACCTTTATTAAATTTGTAATAGCTGGTCGTCAAAGTGCGCAGAAATTTCTGGAGAAATATTTCGAAAAGTTGTGAAATTCATAATTGTATACACATGAAGCTGCGCAGAAAGATAAAAGTTGGGATTCGAATTGAGCGAAATGGCTGGAACATCTACTCCGACGCCAAAGAGTCAACCAGAATCAGAAGCATAAATGGATTCCGACAAGGATGAAACAATTATGGATTTAAAAGAGAAGGTCCCCGAAAATAATATCTTTCGAAATATGATGGACATGATGAAAAGCATAAATGATGCTCAATCAGACTTAACGGCTCGAGTTAATAGCCTGAGTGATGGTCAGGCAAACCAAGTCATACTTATTGAATCCCGTTTGGTGAACATGTGTAAAAGTGAAATCAGATCTGCTGTAGAAATGTTGGAAGAAACTTCAAAGCGTACATTGGCACTCCCACATCCTGGCTCGCATGGCGGCGCATACGTTCTTGGCGCATTCGTTCCTGGCTCGCATGGAGGCGCAGCTAATCTTGGCGCTACTGGAGGCGCAGCAAATCTTGGCGCTATTGGAAGCGCAGCTGATCTTGGCGCTCATGGAGTCGCAGGTAATCCTGGCTCGCATAGAGGCGCAGCTAATCTTGTCGCTACTGGAGGCGCATTCGTTACTGGCTCGCATGGAGGCGCAGCTGATCTTGGCGCTCATGGAGTCACAGGCAATCCTGGCTCACATGGAGGCGCAGCTAATCATAACGGTTCTGGAGAAGCATTCAGTCGCGGACCTACTGGAGGATGTCATTGCTTCAACGTTGCTGGAGAAACCTTTCAACGTCAAAATAGAAATGTCGGTATGTACGGGCTTGATAAAGTTGGTGGTGTTAATGGGCATGGTTTAGGTAACAATAATGGCAATGTAGTTCAATATCAGCACTCCCGAAGTATACATCCTAGAAAACTTATAGATTTACCTGAATTCAATGGCAGTCCAGAATCGTGGCCTGTATTTTCAACCATGTTCTGGGAATCATCGAACGCATATGGATATACCAACTTGGAAAACCTTTTGAGGTTGCAAAAGAGTTTAATAGGAGTGGCTAGAGAAGATGTTAAGGGTCTATTAATTAATCCGGCTAATGTTGTATACATTATGGAAAGACTTCAATTTTCTTATGGAAGGCCAGCAATGTTAATAAATAGTCAAAAGAACATGGTTAACCAAATAGCCCCGGTTACAGAAAATAATTTAGAAAAGTTGGTCGTATTCGCTTTTAAGGTAGACAACTTGGTTATATTTTTGAAATCAGCAAATGCAACTCAGCATTTACAGAATCCTTCTCTGATAGAGAACTTAGTAGGTAAGATGCCACTCAGTAAGCGAGTTCAATGGATTAAATATTCATCGCCAATTGAGCCATATCCTAATTTAGACCACTTCAGCAATTGGCTGAACACTATGGCAAGAAGCATTGCAAGGGCAACCATTGCAGCCCCAGTTAATGTTAAACAGACGAAGAATGACAAAGGCTTACAGAAATCTATTTTACATTCTTCGAATAATGCACCTAAAGGAAAAAGGAATGTTATCAATGTCAGGGCGAACATTATATGTATAACTGTGATAAATATTTAAAAGCTGATATAGCCGAAAAATGGAAAATTATAAAAACTCTTCGCCACTGTTTTGGTAGTCTTCGCGTAAGTACAAACGCGAGTGTAAGAAAAATGGATGCAAGAAAAGTCACCATACTTCTTTACATTCAGACGATTGTCAAAAGAAAGATAACGTTGAACCAAAAGAAGCTACGATTAACACGATCAAGCCAGCTTCTCGACAATTATTGTTTAAGGTATTGGCAGTTGAGATTATGGGGCCAAACAGTAAGATCATACAGACTTACGCGTTCTTAGACGAAGGTTCGTCTGCTTCATTAATAAACGAGAAATTAGCAGAACATCTGGGTGTACTTGAACCAAAGAGAAAATTGACTTTAAACTCGATAGAAAACCATGCTAAAGAATTTTTGTCCATGGAATGCAATCTTCGCATAAGATCACCTGGAGCTGATAAACAAATGGCTGCGTATCTATGGAAACACAGTTCCCACTTTGGATCTACCTTTGCAATCGGTAGATGTCGAGAAGCTCACGAAAAAGTATGCTCTGCTAAGAAATCTTTTAATAAACGGATATACAGATGCAGATCCTTTGATTTTAGTTGGAATTAACAACTGTCACTTAATAGCAAACGTTAAAAGTGTATACTTAGATACAAATCTAGTTGCAGCTAAAACACCGTTAGGCTGGCTTATTTATGGTTCCACCGATGACCCTGACAAAGGATCATCGCGATTATCTGTTGTCCTACACGCCCGTTCCAAAGAAGACAACCCTGAACAGGAAATGCATGACATGATATCAGATTACTTCACTACAGAAAATTTTGGTGTAAAGATTCCAATTAAGCCTTTAGAATCTGCAAGTATATCTAGAGCCAGGGATATATTAAAGAACACATCTAAAAGACTAGATGGATGCTATGAAACTGGTCTTCTTTGGAAAGAAGATGTGATTAAATTCCCGGACAGCTACAAAATGGCTTTTCAGAGGCTACAGGGCGTAGAAAACAAAATGCACGGACTCGGGAAAATGGAGGAATATGACAAAGCCATTATGGATTTTATACATAAAGGATACGCGGTAAAAATGTCTGATCGTGAGGCCGCTCTGGTTGGACCACGAACATGGTACTTACCTCACTTCGGTGTCGTAAACATAAACAAGCCCAAAAAGATGAGATTAGTATTTGACGCGGCAGCTACGATCAATGGTATTTCTCTAAATACCATGCTTTTAAAGGGACCTGATGAAAACCCACCATTGACGACGATTCTTTTTAAATTCAGGCAAGGCCAAGTCGCAGTATGTGCTGACATCAAGGAAATGTTCTTGCAAGTGCAAGTTCGTAGAGAAGATCAAGATTCGTTAAGATTTCTTTGGAGACATGGTAATCGAAATGCTCAGGTCGACACATACAAGATGACTGTCCTTATATTTGGAGCAGCATGCTCGCCCTGTTGTGCTCAATACATAAAGAACATTAACGCACAAAATGCCGAAAGTTACAGGGAAGAGGTAATCGATGTCATTCAAAAAAAGCATTATGTGGACGACTTCGTAGCCAGTTTCAAATCTGAAGAAGAAGCATTTCAGATCAGTCAGGAAGTTAAACGGGTCCATAATTTGGGAATGTTTGAGCTCAGAGGCTTTGTTTCCCTTGATCCCTTTGGAATGTTAGCAGACCTAATGATACACGGCAAAATCTTGATCCAAGATGTTTGGAGATCTGGGATACACTGGAATGACATGTTACCGGAAAATCTATTTGACAAATTTAAGCTTTGGGTACTTCAGTTAGAGCAAGCAAAACAATTTCAACTAAATAGATGCTATCTTCCAGAATTTTTGTCAGTCAAAGATAATATCGAATTGCACATTTTCGTGGATGCGAGCGAACAGGCCTTTGCAGCTGTAGCATATTGGCGCGTATCTTGTGGTGAAGGTGTTAAAGTAGCCTTTATTGCCGGAAAGACCAGGTGCGCTCCGTTAAAATTGTTATATTTTCCCAGACTTGAGCTGTAAGCAGCGGTGTAAGGTACGCGTCTTATGAGAACTATTTTAGAAAGTCATGATGTTAACGTAAAAAGAAACAGTCATTTCTTGGATTCGATCAGATCATCGACAGTTTAAGCCTTTCGTTGCCCATCGGGTAAGCGAGATTTTGGAAACGACATCAGAAAGTGACTGGCGCTGGGTTCCAACGCATTTAAACACAGCAGACAAGGCAACAAAGTCCAATAAATGTCCAAAATACGTTGTTGATAGCGAATGGATAGGCGGTCCAGAGTTTTTGCTTGCTGAAGAAGATTCTTGGCCAATAATAGACTTCACTTTTTCATCAGATGACAGCATTGAAAGGCGTAAAACTACCATGAACGTTCATACCATACAGATTTTGGATATCAGCCGATTCTCAAACTATCTTCGATTAATGCGCATGATGGGATGGTCTTTGAGATTCATAAAAAAATGTCAGAATCAGACTCAAGGCAAAGAAAAAGGAGAATTATCTGCAGATGAGTTATTACTTGCTGAAGTTAAGTTGTGCAATGAAGTGCAAAATCAAGTATTCGCAGAAGAGGTTGCAGAGTTACAAAGTTCAGATTCTGTGGCTAAGGGTAGTTCTATTTACACCCTTTCCCCAAGGCTGAATGCTTATGGCGTTTTAGTAGTTGCAGGAAGATTGGACTACGCCATTAACATTCCAATAACTCAACGACAGCCAATAATATTGCCTTCTCGACATAGCTTCACCGAACTAATTGTGAAATGTTATCATGAGACTTATCATCATCATAATGATGAGACCATTGTAAACGAAATAAGACGCAAGTTCTGGATCACAAATCTACGAAAAGCGGTCGTTCGCGCAAAGTCCAATTGTCAATACTGTAAGAATCGTAATGCCAAACCAATCACTCCTTTGATGGGTCAATTGCCCAAAGAGAGAGTGACACCGTTTCAACGGCCCTTCTCATTTGTAGGACTAGACTACTTTGGCCCGGTTATGGTTACCATCGGAAGGCGGCAATAAAAAAGATGGGTTGCTCTCTTTACGTGTCTGACAATCAGAGCCATGCATTTGGAACTGGCTGCCGATTTATCAACAGACGCTTGCATTTTATGTATACGGAATTTCGTTAACAGAAGAGGTGTTCCTATAAGTATACGATCGGACATGGGAACTAATTTCGTTGGAGCAGATAATGAGCTTAAAAAGATTTAGGACCTTTTTGACTGGGATTACATTAAATCGGAAATGTCAAATAAAGCTATCGATTGGCAGTTCAATTGCCCTTCAAATCCCAGTTCAGGTGGATGCTGGGAACGCTTGGTAAGGTCTACTAAACGAGTTTTAGGCGTAACGCTCAAGGAGAAAGCGCCTCACGTCGAAACCGTAAGGAGTTTGCTCATTGAGGCTAAAAATATAATAAATAGACGTCCTTTGACTCTTCTACCCATTAACATAGATGATCCGGAGCCTTTAACGCCCAATCATTTTTTGCTCGGGAAAACCAATTCAACTCAAACTCCAGGAGATGTTAACAGCTTCTGTCATCGTAAGCAATACCGAATTGCGCAACAATTAAAGGATCACTTTTGGAGTCGATGGATTAAAGAATATCTGCCGACCTTGACTAGACGAACCAAATAGCATTCACGAACCAAGCCGATCGCCGTTGGTGATATAGTAATCATTTGCGAGGATAATCAGCCCAGGGGATGTTGGAAAAAAGGAATTATAATAAGCACGATTCCAGCTAAGGATGGTTACATTAGATTGGCAGAAGTCGAGACATCTGTTGGGATTCTTAAGCGTCCAGTATCAAAGCTAGCAGTATTGGATGTGCTAGGTAAAACCCCATAGTCGTTTTACGGCGGGTGGGATGTTGCTGGTTCGTTAGAATTCAAAATTGTTGCCATGCCTCATCACCAGCTTATAAGCTCACTATCGATATTTCTTAAGCAATGAATCACGAGATCGCGTCGCCCATCACTAAAAAGCAGTATATGTGACAACACAATTTAATAAATTTTTTCTTGTTCTTTTTCGTATTCTATATGAAAATTGCTTATTGTCCATCGCCAAAATAAAACTTTATCTGGAAAGCAACGAAGTTGTAATTCTATTTAGTGTTGTTGTTGTCTATTTGCCACATGGTGTGGCAACAGATGACACTTATGCACCAAAACAAATGACAAGCCACGAATTTATAATATCAAGTAATTAAAAAAAACAAATCAAATATTGCAAGTCTTAAAAAGACTATAAACAAAATTAACAAGGAATAGTAAATTAACACAAGGAAACTGAGATTATTAGAATTGCGTGCTATGCCACTTCACTTTAATTCACTTTTTTAATAATCAGCGATTTAAAGAGTTCCAATCAAATAAGCGTTTCACTTTTCACTTCAATTTTTCACACAAAAATAGACTTCTTTTGCAATGTCGAAGTGGATTTATAGACCTAGTGTGAGAATCGAGGAGGAAGACGATTTTTAAATGGTGACAAGTGTCTCAGGTTTTAAATTGCGAAATCCTAAATTGGGGCAGGTTTCGGAAATACCTGTTCAAAATTTCCCTACAAAATTCGCTAAAAATGTGAACCTTTCGGAAAAACCTGTTCAAAATCACCCTAAAAAGTTCGCAATACAGGTAACAAATTTACAGACCTTAAAAATGTCTAAACATTCAGTTTTCAAAATTATTCAAATACTAAAATAACTACCTGTTGAGATGGTTAACTCAATAAGTCCTACACCTGATACCTGATTATTCCCGAAAACAAAGAATGGTTACTGTTACACAAAACTAAACTTTAACTTTTCGAAAAATTTCTTTTGCAGAAATTTGCCGTTAATTATCCGTAAATTATTCGTGAAAGAATAAAATTTGCCGCTCTTGTTTTAATATTTTTTTTTTTAAACAAACCCTGTGTTCTGCTAACTTTATATCAAGTTAACAGTACACAAAACTAAACTTTAACTTTTCGAAAAATTTCTTTTGCAGAAATTTGCCGTTAATTATCCGTAAATTATTCGTGAAAGAATAAAATTTGCCGCTCTTGTTTTAATATTTTTTTTTAAACAAACCCTGTGTTCTGCTAACTTTATATCAAGTTAACAGTACACAAAACTAAACTTTAACTTTTCGAAAAATTTCTTTTGCAGAAATTTGCCGTTAATTATCCGTAAATTATTCGTGAAAGAATAAAATTTGTCGCTCTTGTTTTAATATATTTTAAAGCAATAACAAACAAAATTTAACACATGCATACAAACATATAAAACACGCGGCCGCCGAAATGGCTCTGCCAACGTCGTCGCCCAAGGCGCAGAATTCTAAACATTGTTTAGAGTGGGGGACGCAGTTTTTATTTATAATGGACATTAGTAAACTATTTAATTAATCAATTAATTAAAAACCACCAATATTAAAATATGCTCCCATCCACTGTAGACAATGTTATTCTAAGCTACAGATTTCGCGGGAATTGTGCGTTTTTGGCGTCGACGTGAGCAGAGCTCTGTCGGCGTCGACGTTTTAAATCAGCGGTCAAACACACACTCATTGACCTGTTCGCACGTCTTTGTGTTAGTAATTTGCACGGCGAAACTTCCCAGTCGGAAAAAACACGCTTCCAGGATGCGTTATTGTACGCTTCCTTTGCATGCGAAAAACGCATTCCAGATCCCTGAAAGCTCCCTTTCCTTTTTGTTCGAGACGGGACAAAAAGCAAGCCTTCTATTAGAACCGATATAAGAACGAGTCTTAATGCGTTCCATTGGAAGGTAGTTTCAACTTCGGAAACGCTCGGGTTTCCCTTCCATTTGTACTTTACGAAGGAAGCATTCTACAGCGCACTGTTAGAATGAACTTAGAAACGTTCCTCGGGAACCTTCCTGGGTAGCTTCCAAAGCAAGCATTGTGTAATACATCTACAGAATTAATATTGATTCCTTCCACAAGAACACATTTAGAATGATTCCAAAACATGCCTTCTAATAGTCTTACCCAAGAATGCAAATATTATCGTTCCCAAAAAAGCTATTGGGAACCGTTTCTTTTTCAATTCCAATTTTTATTTATTTAATTTTTTTTTAATATAAACATGCTTTAAAACTTATTTTGGCCATACTTTTAGCCTTATAAGTTTTATTTTTGGCCCTAGTGAAGGCCAGTCGAAGGTCTTTAATATGGTCTGTGAAGCGGTAACCGTCTCTTCTTTGTGACTCTGAAAATATAATAATGAGAAAATATAATATAAAATATAATAATGTGAAGGAAGTATGTAATTTATTAAAATACGATTGTAAGTTTGTAAAACACTTACCGAATAATGTTTCATTTAAACCTTCCCTGTCCCTAGTACCGTCATAATTAAGCTCCATTATCAAACTTGGACTTAATATCCTACTGAAGATCTAGATTTTACGAATTCAAAAATTTTTAAAAGTGCATCAAGTTGATCTCTAGTAACATTATTATTATGGTACCATTCTAATAATTTTTCAAGGAGATTCATAGGTATCATATGTGTTTATTTTGTAAAATATCTTTTTTCAATTAAATTATTAAATTTTTTAATTATGTAATGTCTAATTATTTAAATTTATGTTTATTTTTCTTACATTTTTGTTCACTTAATCTGTGTTCTTAGGTCCACCCTAAAAAACACTACTTGTATGTAGATGTAAGTCCACCCTAGGTAGAAGTAAAAGGAAGAGAGAAAAAAGAGAGCACACAAATAAACGAAACGAGTTCACAAAACAAAAAATTTAAATTTATGGAATATATATAAATTACCTTTTGTTTTGAAATAGTTTTTCTGGAATTGAACGAAAATAATATTTAAAAAGGCATTAATTAAATTAAAACTCAAGTCTTATTGCAGTGTACGCTCAAAAAAATAATTCTTTTTATTTGTTTGATTAACAGCCACACACAGTTTAGGAACAATTTGTTTACATTTGTTTTGACCGTACACTGTTTTTAAGACTGTTAATAGGTGTTTATAAATTTAATATTTTTTTGGCTTTTTTTATTGGAATGCGTTCTCTAACTTCCTACTGGGACGCATTCCAATAAAAAAAAGCTTCTTTCATGCATGCTTTGCAAGTAAAAAAGAATGTAAGAAGCTTTAAAGAATCAATGTTTATGCATTCTAAAGAGATTTTGTGAAATCGTCCCTTCTACTATAATGCATAAAAAAGCCTTCTTTTGCAATGTAAACAAAAAGCTAAAAACCGAACGCTGCCGATCGTCCGATATTTTTGAGATCGTGTTTTTCACCGAAAACCTCGCTTACGAAAGAACGCAAATAGAAGTCTTGTTTCGGAATGGACAAAAAAATGGGAAACCAATTTAATCTATTTTTCTTAATGAACAGCAGCGGCGTAAATATATTCACTTTTTATCTTTAAAAACAATATCTAAACGCTTGTTATGTTGGTGGTATATGACTTGTTAAACTTTTCCTAAAATTAATTCTGTAAAAAATATTAATTTTTAATTTTATTAATAATAATATTTAATATATTTTATATTGTATTAGAAAATTATTAATTTGAATCAGTTTTTTATGTATTTTAATTTTAGGTAATAATATATACACGATTACATGATTTCTTTTCAAAGCGTGATTTTGTTTTGAACTATTATTTTACATTGCCGGCGCTATTGTTTCCTCCGCCACTGTATTCAGAAGGAGTAACCGAACAAAACGGTACTCTAAAAAGCAAACGACAAGAAAAAAAGGGAAAATGCAAGAATGCGCGCGGTCTTTTTCGTTTCTTTTGCATTTCTCGCCACTTGCAATTTGATTTTCAATTGAAATTGCTGGTGCCTCTGTGATTTGTGAAATTAATATACCTATACTTTGCGGTTTTAATTTTCAAGTAAGTATAGTGTTGATATAAACAAACTAAATAGGAGTTCCAATACTGTTCATAAAATAACATGAACCAAACAATGGATTAATTAAAACAATAAGTGATGTGTACCTGTGCCAAAAAAATATTAAATTTATAAACACTTATTAACAGTCTTAAAAACAGTGTACGGTCAAAACAAATGTAAGCAAATTGTTCCTAAAACTGTGTAAAAAAAACAAATAAAAAAAAGTATTTTTTTGAGCGTACTGATAAGACTTGAGTTTTAACTTAATTAATGCGTTTTAAATATTAATTTCGTTTAATTCCAGAAAAACTATTTCAAAACAAAAGATAATTTATATATATTTCATAAATTTAAATTTTTTGTTTTGTGAACTCGTTTCGTTTATTTGTGTGCTCTCTTTTTTCTCTCTTCCTTTTACTTCTATCTAGGGTGGACTTACATCTACATACAAGTTGTGTTTTTTAGGGTGGACCTAAGAACACAAATTAAGTGAACAAAAATGTAAGAAAAATAAACATAATTTTAAATATTAGACATTACATAATTAAAAAAATTGAAAAAAGATATTTAACAAAATAAACAAAACTAATATAATTTAAAATGTGGGGAATGTTGCGGTCGAATATTCACTGTTTAACGAAAAAACAAAAGGAAGACCTTCATCAATCGGCTGCTAGAGCTCTTACTTTTGATACAGAAAATAATTCTGAATGCCCAAATTTATGTGAACCCGAATCGGATAAAAGTGCATCAAACTATTCTTTTGAATATGATACCTATGAATCTCCTTGAAAAATTATTAGAATGGTACCATAATAATAATGTTACTAGAGATCAACTTGATGCACTTTTAAAAATTTTTAAATTCGGAAAATCTAGATCTTCAGTAGGATATTAAGTCCAAGTTTGATAATGGAGCTTAATTATGGCGGTACTAGGGACAGGGAAGGTTTTGCGTCCAACATTCATTTAAATGAAACATTATTCGGTAAGTGTTTTACAAACTTACAATCATATTTTTAAAAAATTACATATTTCCTTCACATTATTATATTTTATATTATATTTTCTCATTACTATATTTTTAGAGTCACAAAGGAGGGACGGCCATCACTTCACCGACCACATAAAAGACCTTTGACTAGCCTTCACTAGGGCTAAGAACAAAACTTACAAGGCTAAAAGTATAGCAGAAAGGATAAGAGAAGAAAAAAACGAACCGGAGTAATTATAATATTTATCACAATAATTTTTAAATCAAACGTTTATAAATAAAAATTTAATAAATAAAAATTGGAATTCAAAAAAGAAACGGTTCCCATTAGCATGTTTTGTAATCATACTAGATGTGTTACGCAATGCTTGCTTTGGAAGCTATCCAGGAAGGCTCCCGAGGAACTTTTCTAAGTTCATTCTAACAGTGCGCTGTAGAATGCTTCCTTCGTAAAGTACAAATGGAAGGGAATGCCGAGCGTTTCCGAAGTTGAAACTACCTTCCAATGGAACGCATTAAGACTCAATCTTAGATCGGTTCTAAAAGAAGGCTTGCTTCTTGTCCCGTCTCGAACAAAAAGGAAAGGGAGCTTTCAGGGATCTGGAATGCGTTTTTCGCATGCAAAGGAAGCGTAAAAGAACACATCCTGGAAGCGTGTTTTTTCCGACTGGGAAGTTTCGCCGAGCAAATTACTAACACAAAGACGTGCGAACAGGTCAATGAGTGTGTTTGACCGCTGATTTAAAACGTCGACGCCGACAGAGCTCTGCTCACGTCGACGCCAAAAACGCACAATTCCCGCGAAATCTGTAGCTTAGAATAACATTGTCTACAGTGGATGGGAGCATATTTTAATATTGGTGGTTTTTAATTAATTGATTAATTAAATAGTTTACTAATGTCCATATAAATAAAAACTGCGTCCCCCACTCTAAACAATGTTTAGAATTCTGCGCCTTGGGCGACGACGTTGGCAGAGCCATGTCGGCGGCCGCGTGTTTTATATGTTTGTATGCATGTGTTAAATTTTGTTTGTTATTGCTTTAAAAAATATTAAAACAAGAGCGGCAAATTTTATTCTTTCACGAATAATTTACGGATAATTAACGGCAAATTTCTGCAAAAGAAATTTTTCGAAAAGTTAAAGTTTAGTTTTGTGTACTGTTAACTTGATATAAAGTTAGCAGAACACAGAATTTGTTTAAAAAAAAATATTAAAACAAGAGCGGCAAATTTTATTCTTTCACGAATAATTTACGAATAATTAACGACAAATTTCTGCAAAAGAAATTTTTCGAAAACTTAAAGTTTAGTTTTGTGTACTGTTAACTTGATATCAAGTTAGCAAAACACAGGGTTTGTTTTAAAAATATATATATTAAAACAAGAGCGGCAAATTTTATTCTTTCACGAATAATTTACGAATAAATAACGGCAAATTTCTGCAAAAGAAATTTTTCGAAAACTTAAAGTTTAGTTTTGTGTACTGTTAACTTGATATAAAGTTAGCAGAACACAGGGTTTGTTTAAAAAAATATATATTAAAACAAGAGCGGCAAATTTTATTTTTTCACGAATAATTTACGGATAATGAACGGCAAATTCCTGCAAAAGAAATTTTTCAAAAACTTGATATCAAAAATATTAAAACACGAGCGGCAAATTTTATTCTTTCACGAATAATTTACGGATAATTAACGTCAAATTCCTGCAAAAGAAATTTTTCGAAAAGTTAAAGTTTAATTTTGTGTACTGCTAACTTGATATCAAGAACATTGGATAATTTTAAAAAAAAAGTGAGCGGCACTTTTAAAACTTATAATTTTTATAAAATTCAAAAAAAATAATATTGAAACAGTGGTACCAGGTAAGCAAAAAAAAAAACAAATTATACTACTATTTTAATAAAAAAAATTATCATAGATAACGATTGTTTTGGTTTGGATTTTGATAAAAAAATAATTTGGGTATTCCCGAAACGTCTGAATCTCTGAAAATTCAGGAAGAATTTTTTCGCAACGACCTAAAATCTTCAAACAGCTGTTTCACCAAACAGCCATAACAGCAGCTTTTTGCGTTAGCTTTGTTTGTCTTGGCTGTTTGCGCACTCAGCGCTTGTATTTAAATCACTAGTTGTAGGGCGAGAGCGGGAGCCAATAAAGCTTTCGTCTGTTCGCTCTTGCGAATTCGCCCCGTCTCTCGCCACCGTAGCATAAGTTAGGTTCTAAGAGAAATTATTGAAATATAATTGTTAGTGATCCATCGAACATCATCGTAGCCACTCCTTTTCGTCGCGCTTTCGACATAGTTTCACAATTTTTCGCAAATTAAAATCGTCTCGAACTACTGCGTTCACAAAGTTTTCGCGTTATTAATACAAAATAGTATTAAATTTTTCATGGTGACCCCGACGTGATTAGCAGTAGAGTTCGCGAGTTTTAATTTTTTTTTCGGTGAAAAACTATAAACAATACCAACAAAAACCAATTTATTCGTGTCGGTTCGGACAATAAATTAAATTCAATAATTTCGTCGCTGGAAATTTTCTGCCGTTCTTGAAGTTGCGCCTGACGTTTCGGCAAATTTAATTGCTCAATTTGCTGCTGCCGCCAAATGGAAGTCAAAAAGGAAGTTGCAATTATCAAGTCGGCCATCCAGGTATAGAGTGCCAAAAGTCGAAAGTTAATCTGTTGCGTTTTGTCAATTGTGTTTTGGCCCATCTTTCAACTTTTTGCATTCGTGTAAAAATCGGTAGATAGTGAGCATTCTAACCTAGAAATAAAAATTTGCATGTACTAACAACCAAAATTCTACAATAAACATAATCTATTTCGAATTATATGTGAATCGCTTTGGCCAAAGAACAAGCAATAAAATACTCGTCGTCGACCCAATTAGTGCGAACTTAATTCCCCCAACTTTCGTCGTAGTGAGCACCAATTTAGGGTATAAATAAAAATAGCTGAAAAAAAGTGCAAATTGTGAAAATTTAAGCTCTCAGAAAATTAGCGGCAATAACTTTCGCTGCAGTTTGTCCGAACATTTCCCGCGCTTTTCAGAATTTTCCCGCGCTTTTCCAATTTTCCGCGCTTTTCATAATTTTGCGCGCATTTTGGCATCAGGCTTATATATTCGTTGCCCTTAGTTATCGGTCAGTGTATCATTCTCCGTTAGCATCTGCATAGGAAGAGCCGCTAGCCGCGTACACATACAGTTAACTAAGTAAGCCGGGCGACGGCAATGACCGATCGTCCGAAGGCTCGCTCCGGCCAAATTGCTGACACAGCGTCTGGCCGGAAGCTCGTGCATAGCCGGCAAGCACTGCCCATTGGAGTGGCCGCTATGAGTCTCTTTTGTGTAGCTTTAAGTTTTAGTTTAGATTTGACTTCAGGCAAATAAAGAGCCGCTGCTCATACAATATAACTCCGACAACCGTCGTTAAATCTTTATCATTTGAAAACTGTCTGAGTCTCTAGGCCAGCAGTTAAAGAAGGGCAGTCACCCTTCCTCCATAATCATCGTAACTCATCCTGAGGATTATTCGGCCAGCCGGCCTACAAAGATAGCGGCAAGTCTTACTCCCCGCCCTCCGTGGATCATCTGCAACTGCGAGGGACCACCTAAGGGAACTTCAATTGCCGACGGCAATTCACCGTTGGAAAGCCATCTATATTAATTGTACTACGTGGATCATCTGCAACTGCGAGGGACCACCTGAAGGAGCATCTATTGACGACGACAGCACACCGTAGCGATACGAAAAGACTAATTGGCGCCCACCGTAAATTACCCATTTTTATAAAATTGGGGAACCATGTAAGTGAGCACTTCCATACATATATTTTCCCAATCTGCATTTGTAAAACATTCAAACACACTGCCAGAATACTTTCTGCAGCTCCACATTAATGGTTTCGTGTTAACATTTTAATAAATTAGCATACTAACTAGTTGATTGACAGTTTAATTTGTGTAATTACACGCGTATCATAAATGTTTATTATTGTGTATTGTTTGCATAATTATTTTAAATAAATATCCCAAGGCCAAAATATTACCGATATTACGGCCATACATAAAATTATAAACATCATACACCTTAGGCGCAAAGGCGCTGCTGGAAAATAAATAAATTGTGCATTTATTGAATTAATTTTCTTGGCGACGGAAACTGTCTCATATAAATTATAGGATTTAATTCAGCCCTTTTGTGTCATTGTTTTTTTGCTTATACCTAAAAATTCTGTGTATTAGCTTTGCAACAATCTTGGGGTCTTTTTACTGCTTCCTCGACCCGCTCCGGTCCGCGAACCCGACACCGCTCATTCGCGTTTTGACTCTGTTAGCTTCGCCTCTTTGTTTATCATAGCGACAGCTCAGCCGCCACGGTCCCGTTTGAATTTTGTTTATAGCTGCTTAGGCATGCAACTCTTGGGTAATGGAATTTAGCATTGCTATCCATGTCGTTCCTAAGTTATAGGGATCCAAGACAACATAGCGACTCAGAGTCAGACTCGGAGAGGCTCCCTATTACTTCTACACCGAGGCAGGCGGCTACCGGTGCCGATCCCAATACAAACATGGCCATAAACGCAGATCAACTCCAAGCTGTCATCCAGGCGGCCATCGCCAATGCCCTCATAGAAAAGGCTGGTGAGGACCAGCGCAGGGAAAATGAAATGCGCAAAACCATAGAAAACTTAGCTAAGCAGGTGGCAGAGACGCGGGTATCACCCGCTCAAATCGGAACCCCCCAAATAAAAATTTACGAACCCATTGACATTAAAAACAATGTGCAATGCAACGAGCCCCTTGACGCCGTCAAATGCCTTCCCGAATTTACGGGGGCACAAGAAACATATGTCTCTTGGCGGCAAGCGGCAGTAGCCGCATATTATATATTTAAAAATTACATAGATAGCTCACGCCACTATCAGGCGGTTGTAATTATTAGAAGTAAAATAAGAGGCCCTGCCGATGCAGTGCTATCCTCGTTTGGCACTGTATTGAATTTCGATGCAATCATAGACCGCCTCGATTTCACATACAGTGACAAACGTCAGATTCACGTCATCGAGCAGGAGATGGGCACCCTTAGACAGGGAAGCCTCACTCTCCTACAATACTATGACGAGGTTGAGAAAAAGCTCACCTTGCTCACAAATAAAGCCACCATGTCGTACGAAGCATCGGCGGCCAGAATTCTATGCGAAAAATTCCGAGGTGACGCGCTCCGTATATTTATTTCGGGCCTCAAGCGCAGTCTCTCCGATGTCCTTTTCTCGGCAAAGCCGAAAGATATGCCAACTGCATTGGCATTGGCTCAAGAGGTGGAATCAAACCACGAAAGATACACTTTCGCAACATCGTTTGCAAAAAGCCTAGAAGATAGGGATAGAAAGCAATTTCCAAAGGCGCAAGATCGCCAACAAATTCCTATCAAGCGCACCCTCAAGTAAGCGCGGGCAAAAACCCACACTTCACTAAGCAGCACAAGGCTCAAGTGCACTCCGCTCCGCACAACGACAGGCGTCATGAAAACACGCCAGAGCCCATGGAGGTTGACCCTTCAATGTCTAGGATGCTCAAGCCATCTCAAGCTCCGGCTTATCAAAACAGAAAGCCGGCCGAGTCCGGTCGATCCGGCCCACATAAGAGGCAGAGGGTCAACCACATCGCGCAAGGCGCAGGCGAAATTAATGAACAATACACTGCAGCAGCTTCAAGCGCGGCCCAGGAAATCAATGACGACGCCATTCATGAATATGATTCGGACGCCATTAATTTTTTAGGGGAAAGTCCCTGCTACCTGTCATCAGACGAAGAGTAGCGGGGATAGATATGAAGCTTTTGGTAGACACGGGCGCGGCAAAAAATTTCATCCGTCCATACGAAGGGTTGAAAGGCGTCCGCCCAGTAGAATCGCCATTTACGATACATTCTATCCATGGCGTCACCACCATCACTAAAAAGTGCTTTGTCTCTCTATTTAACTTGAAGGCCACGTTCTTCATATTACCAGATTTGTCTTCCTTCGATGCCATAATTGGCCTTGACCTGTTAAAACAGGCAGGGGCATCGCTGTGTCTAGCTTCCGGCTACCTCAAATGGGGCTCCGAAGCAGAAAAATTGGAATTCCAATCGTGCCCCGACGTCAATTTACCAACATTGATTTTTCGGACGCACCGCCTCTAGCTAGAGAGGCCTTTATCAAAATGCTTGGCGAACAAAAAAAAGCCTTTGCAAACCCCAACGAGGCCCTACCCTACAACACGTCGGTGGTAGCTACCATCAGGACGGTTAGTGACGAGCCCATTTATGCCAAACTTTACCCATACCCAATGGGGGCAGCGGATTTCGTCAATGGCGAAATCCAAGAGTTGCTAAAAAATGGCATAATACAAAAGTCAAAGTCCCCCTACAATAACCCAATATGGGTAGTAGACAAAAAGGGCACTGACGAAGCGGGCAACCGCAAGATGCGGCTCGTATTAGACTTTCGCAAATTAAACGAGAGGACAATACCTGATCGCTATCCCATGCCGAATATCTCTGTGATACTAGGGAATTTAGGCAAAGCCAAATACTTCACAACGCTTGATTTGAAGTCGGGCTACCATCAGATCAATCTGGCAGAGCGTGACCGTGAAAAAACTTCCTTTTCCGTTAACGGAGGAAAATACGAGTTTCGCCGGCTACCGTTCGGTTTGAAGAATGCGGCCAGCATCTTCCAAAGAACCATCGACGACATACTGCGAGAGCACGTTGGCAAATTTTGCTATGTCTATGTTGATGATGTCATCGTTTTCTCAGAAGACGCAAACGCCCACATTCGGCACGTAAATTGGGTTCTTAAGAGCCTGCACGACGCCAACATGAGGGTGTCAACGCAAAAATCGCGTTTTTTTAAAAAAAGCGTTAGCTTTTTGGGCTTTATCGTCACCAACAATGGTGCCACAACTGACCCAGAAAAAATCAAGGCCATTCAGGAATTCCCCGAACCCAAAAATGTATTCGAGGTGAGATCATTCCTTGGCCTGGCCAGTTATTACCGATGCTTCATCAAAGATTTTGCATCAATAGCTAGGCCCGTCTCTGATATCCTTAAAGGAGAGAATGGAAGTGTCAGCAGGCACAGATCCAGAAATATGCAGGTGCAATTTAGCGAGCAGCAACGACTTGCTTTCCAAAAATTGCGTAACATTCTGGCTTCGGAGGATGTCATCCTCAGATATCCTGATTACAAGAAGGCATTCGATCTAACGACGGATGCCTCGGCAACTGGCATAGGCGCAGTACTATCCCAGGAGGGAAGACCCATAACTATGATATCTAGGACCCTAAAGGACCGAGAGGTTAACTACGCTACTAACGAGCGTGAGCTGTTAGCCATAGTTTGGGCGCTAGCCAAATTACGCCATTACTTATATGCAGTAAAAGATATAAATATCTATACTGATCACCAACCATTGACATTCGCAGTGTCGGAGTCCAATCCGAATGCGAAAATCAAACGATGGAAAGCTCGCATCGACGAGTCCGGCGCTAAAATGTTTTATAAGCCCGGCAAAGAGAATCTCGTCGCGGATGCCCTCTCCAGACAGCAACTTAACGTTGTGGAGGCGGAGGAAGCTTACTCGTGTGCGGCCACTATCCACAGCGAAGTGTCGCTAACACACACCATCGAAACCACGGATAAGCCTTTGAATTGCTTTCAGAACCAGATAACTCTGGGAGAAGCTCGCTTTCCGTCTAAACGCAGCTTCGTGCTCTTCGGAAACAAGAGACGGCATGATATTGACTTCACATGCAAGGAATCACTGCTTGAGGAGCTTGCGGACATTATAGTCCCCAAGGCGTTAACGCCATTCATTGCGATCTGCACACGCTGGCAATGATACAGGACGAATTGATCCGGCAATTCCCAGCCACCAAGTTCTGGCACTGCAAGAACCGTGTCACAGATATTTTCGCAGTCGCTGAGAGACGAGAAGTCCTCACCACTGAGCATAATAGGGCTCACAGATCCGCACAGGAGAATGTCAAGCAGGTACTTTCGGAATACTATTTCCCAAAAATGGCCAAGTTAGCGAATGAAATTGTCACTAACTGCAAAACCTGCGCTAAAGCAAAATATGACAGGCATCCTAGAAAACACGAACTCGGCGAAACGCCAGTCCCGTCTCATGTGGGAGAAATGCTACACATAGACATTTTCTCCACTGATAAGAAATACTTCCTCACATGCATTGACAAATTTTCCAAATTTGCAATGGTCCAACCAATTCCCTCTAGAACCATAGAGGACCTCAAACCGGCTTTACTACAACTCCTTAACGTTTTTCCTAAAGCCAGAGTCATTTACTGCGACAATGAACCCTCATTGAACTCGCACACCATTCGGACCATGCTAGAGAATCACTTCGGAGTTAGCATCTCAAATGCACCGCCACTCACAGCGTCTCGAACGGACAAGTGGAGCGATTCCACAGCACTCTAGTGGAGCTTGCCAGATGCCTCAAAATCGACAAAGGCATCAGGGACACTGTAGAGTTGATCTTACTGGCCACGTCTAAGTATAACAAATCTATCCATTCGGTTATCGATAAGAGACCGGCCGACGTGGTAGTCACACAATGTGACCCGCAATGCGATATACAGGATAGGATTAGGCGTGCCCAGGATAAATTGAGAAGCAGGGAAAATGCATCCCGACAGAACAGAGTGTTCAATGTCGGCGACAAAGTCCTAGTGAAATCCAACAGGAGACTAGGCAACAAGCTTTCACCGTTATGCGAAGAGAAAACTGTGGAAGCGGACATGGGGACCACAGTCCTCATTAAGGGGAGGGTGGTCCACAAGGACAACCTTAAGTAGGCGAAACACAAGCACGTTGTCATTCGCCTAATAATTTTTACAATTTTTTTACATTTTTTATCACTTGGCATAGGTTTTTATTTGATAATTTTTTATTATGCTTAAATTCGTCATGCTTTGGTGGAGGGCTACCCCGCTAGTTTATAAAACACTACAACAAATCCAAAATTACAGGTTCAAGCTCATACCTCTGCTATTCCTTTTTGCCCTGACATCGGCGCACGTCATGGACTACTCGCAAGCCAAATACATTCCCGTCATTGACGGACGGATTTTGGTATGGGAAGAATTCGCATCCTTGAGGCACTCAGCGAATCTCTCGGAGTATAGGCGCGTGGTGGAGGAAACTGGCGGCATGATTAACATGTTTCCCCAGTCGCACATGCAGAAGCTTTTGAGCGTAGATGTCGCTCACCTGCGTGACCTGCTCGAGTCACTGAGCATCCACCACAGAGTAGCCAGGAGTTTAGACTTCTTGGGAGCGGCGTTAAAAGTAGTGGCGGGAACGCCAGACGCGGAGGACTTCGAAAAAATTAAATTCAACGAATTTCAATTAAATAATGCAAACAATAGGCAAATTAGTATCAATAACAAAGTACAGGAACAAATCAATAAAATTTCCGCCATTGTCAATCAACTCTTGAGGTCAGCTAAAGAGTCCCAAGTCGACACGGGACATCTTTTTGAGATGTTATTAACTCGAAATAGAATGATCACAATGGAGTTGCAGAACCTCATACTTGCAATAGCTCCTGCAAAAGTTAGCATAGTTAGCCCTAGCATATTAGATCATGCAGACCTGGAAAGTGTATGGATGGAAGAGCCCACCGGGACTGCCATCAAAGATGTTTTGTCCGTTGCGTCCGTAAAAATTTTGCAATCCACTAACATTTTGCATTTTATAATTAAGTTTCCTAAAATTAAATTAGAATGTATTAAAATCACCGTTTTCCCCGTGTCACATCACGACACAATGCTCAGGCTGGAGGACAAGGTAATAGCGGATTGTAATGGAGAAATCCTCACGGTAAAAAATTGCTCCATAACACCGGGAGCCACATTTTGCCAACTGGCGCTAAGAAGGTCATGCGCCCAGGAGCTCCACGCTGGAGGCACAGCACATTGCGGCATCCAACACAGTGATTTACATCCCGTCACCTACGTAGATGAAGGCATCCTAATTGTGAACGATCGTCCGGCTCGCGTAAGGGTGGACAATGGCACTTACGTCCATATACGAGGCACACACCTCATCACTTTCACTGAAAGCGCCACGGTTAACGAAACCCGATATGTCAATCATGACGTAGCCCAGAAAAGGGTACCAGGAGTGGCTAGCTCGCCTATCCTGAACATCACCCTGGAGCACAACACACTTAGCCTTCCGTACCTTCACCGCTTGAGTGAGCGTAACCTGGAACACATTAAGAAGTTCGGGGAAGATATCAACGGCTATCGTTCACACCAGATATTGCTGATCGTGGGAGCGATCTGCTGCGCGTTGATCTGCATCGGCCTCACTTATCAGCGAGTCACCCAGGCCAGGAGATCCACGGCCCAACTAAAGGAGGTGATCGCCAAAATAGGGTCGGCCGAGGGCGGCCTTAATTCTGAGGGGGGAGTAGTTAACTAAGTAAGCCGGGCGACGGCAATGACCGATCGTCCGAAGGCTCGCTCCGGCCAAATTGCTGACACAGCGTCTGGCCGGAAGCTCGTGCATAGCCGGCAAGCACTGCCCATTGGAGTGGCCGCTATGAGTCTCTTTTGTGTAGCTTTAAGTTTTAGTTTAGATTTGACTTCAGGCAAATAAAGAGCCGCTGCTCATACAATATAACTCCGACAACCGTCGTTAAATCTTTATCATTTGAAAACTGTCTGAGTCTCTAGGCCAGCAGTTAAAGAAGGGCAGTCACCCTTCCTCCATAATCATCGTAACTCATCCTGAGGATTATTCGGCCAGCCGGCCTACAAAGATAGCGGCAAGTCTTACTCCCCGCCCTCCGTGGATCATCTGCAACTGCGAGGGACCACCTAAGGGAACTTCAATTGCCGACGGCAATTCACCGTTGGAAAGCCATCTATATTAATTGTACTACGTGGATCATCTGCAACTGCGAGGGACCACCTGAAGGAGCATCTATTGACGACGACAGCACACCGTAGCGATACGAAAAGACTAATTTACACACGCACACCGACACCGCTGCCGCTATTTCGAGTTATCTTTTGTCGTTTTCGTTCTCGATCGCTGCAGCAGTGCAATTTTCGGTCTGCCTAAACGTTTGTTCGTTTTTTCGGTACGCTTGAGCTTGATCGGTAACTCCCCTACAGTGCGTGCGTGCGGCATATACTGTCGCAGGGTTTATATAAAAAATATAAAAACACTATTTAGATTTTTCGCTGTAATTCTCTCGGCACTTAGCTCCCTTACACCGTGTGCGATCGGTATAGTACTCGTTGATTTTTTATTTTATTATTTAACAAATAAATAATTTAATAAAAATAAACATTTAACACCTCTTCGATACCAACCAAATAAATACAAATAAACGCAATGGCAACTAAGGATATCGAAGAGCTTAAACACCAACGAGATGTTTGCATGAAAAGTATTAACCGAACTTATCGCCACTTAAAAGAAGCTAAATTATCTATAAATCCGGTCGAGCTTGAGTGTCGATTAGAGATTCTAAATACGCACATTGAAAATGCTTCACTTTTGCAAAACCAAATAGAAGTGAAAGATACAAAAGATGTATACCGCGAAGAGTTGGAAGAGAGGGCCGTAATGACAAAGTCATTGCTGATTTCAATTTTAAATAAGTCCAAACAAAATAATATCGAGAAATCCGCTCCGCCAGCAAATCGCCCGCCTCAATGCCGTCTGCCGAGCGTTGCACTCCCAACTTTTAGCGGAAAACACTCCGAATTTAAAAATTTTATAAGCCTTTTCGAAACTTTCCTAGGCAAAGATGTTGTTGCAGGAACTGTGGCTTCGAAAATTAGATTGGGACGAGTCGCTACCGATGCAGTTGCTCACGTCGTGGGAGACGTTGAAAGCGACGCTTCTGCAGCTGCCTAAAATTAAGGTATCGCGATTCGTCAACACAGATCCACAAGTCCCGATTCAAATACATGGTTTCGCTGACGCTTCCATGCGAGCGTATGGAGCGTGCATCTACATTCGGACTCAAACTGCTGAAGGTTTAAAAGTGTCTTTATTGACCGCCAAATCGAAAGTAGCTCCCCTCAAGACAAAAACTTTGCCTCGCCTTGAGCTGTGTGCAGCTCACCTTTTAGCAGATCTCTATAATCGTGTCAGGCCATTGCTAAATTCTCCCATTGAGAATGTTTTCCTGTGGACAGACTCCGAGATCACTTTACACTGGATTAAAACCCATCCCTCGTCGTTGTCGGTTTTTGTTTCGAACCGGGTTGCAGAAATTCAGGAGTGGTCGGAGAAAGCAATTTGGAGACACGTTCCCACGAAAGTCAACCCAGCAGATATAGTGTCCCGAGGATGTGACGTAGAGGAGCTTACAACGTCCATTTGGTTCGGTGGGCCTTCGTTCTTGCTAGACTCAGAAAATAATTGGCCTGTAAATAAACATTTCGAACTGCCGGCTGATGTAATGTCGATGGAGCTACGCAAATCGGCAATAGCTCTCGTAGTCAGCCCAGAGCCAAATTATGTGCTTCAGAAAATAGAGTCTTTTTCGTCGCACCTGAAGCTTCTGAGAGTTTTCGTGTGGGTTTTTCGTTTTATTCAAAGGTGCAGAAAGGTGTCGAAGCCCTTTGAAAAAAGTATTTCGCCAAGAGAACTGGATTTCGCTTTTGATAAAATTGTCGAAGTTGTCCAATTTCACGAGTTCAGGGACGACATAAGTAAAATTCGGAAGAATAAACCGGTAGCAACGAATATTCAAAAGTAAAACCCTTTTCTTCAGGAAAATAAATCGGATTGGTGCTCCTCGACATTGCTACAAGTTGGGGGTCGGTTATTGAATGCTCCTATCCCGTACGAAGCCAAATTCCCGTTGTTGCTGTCTAAAAGCTCACAGTTCGTCAGATCCTATGTGTCATACCTGCAAGTTACGAACTGTCACGCTGGCCCACGAGCTCTCGTAAGTCGTCTGCGCGAGAAAATCTGGCTAGTTAATGCTCAAGAAGTCTGCCGACGAACAGTTCGGTCGTGCATGCGCTGCTTTCGCTGTAAGCCGCAACTTTTGACGCAAATTATGGGAAACTTGCCAGCAGATAGACTTCGAGCTCTCCGCCCGTTCAATATTTGTGGCGTTGATTTTTGTGGTCCCTTCAGCACAACGTATCGTATCCGTGGTAAGCCACCGTACAAGTCGTACGTGGCCTTGTTCGTCTGTTTTGCGTCCAAAGCGGTCCACTTAGAATTAGTGTCTGACCTAACCACTGATGCGTTCTTGTTGGCATTTCAAAGGTTCGTGAGTCGTCGCGGGATTCCGGAGAAGGTGTGGTGCGACAACGCCACCAATTTCGTCGGCGCAGATCGCCACATGAGAGAGTTCCGAGCCCGTCTGGAGGAGCAGGGGGGCGGTATCGAAACATTCACATCAAAAAAAGGATGCGAGTTTGCGTTCATACCGCCCAGAGCACCGCACTTCGGCGGACTATGGGAGGCAGGTGTGAAGTCTGCAAAGCACCTGTTCCTTCGGACGGTAGGCCAAGACCCATGACCGCGGAGGAGCTCGGAACTCTGCTCACCAGCGTGGAGGCCGTGCTCAACTCCAGGCCCCTCGGCGCTCTAAGCAGCGACCCGAACGACGGCGAGGCCCTGACCCCCAGGCATCTGCTCATCGGCGGCCCTCTTCTGGCCCCACCATCAGCGGCGCTCCCGGACCAGATCAGCCTGACCTGCTTGCGACGATGGCGAGGTGTCTCGTCTCTCAGGCACAGGTACTGGCAGCGATGGTCCCGGGAGTACATCTCCAGCCTCCAGCAGCGGTCCAAGTGGCACCAGGGGGAGCCCAACCTCGTCGTGGGAGCGCTCGTCATCGTCGCAGAAGACAATCTTCCGCCCCAGCAGTGGAGGATCGGACGAGTGGTAGCGGTGCACGCCGGCGCCGATAGCAAGGTTCGCGTGGCGGACGTCAGGACGCAGGACAGCGAATATCGGCGAGCTGTCCACCGACTGGCCCTGTTGCCCGTTCTGGGCTGAAGGACGTCGTCCCTTCAGAGGGGGCGGTGTTTGCGCACTCAGCGCTTGTATTTAAATCACTAGTTGTAGGGCGAGAGCGGGAGCCAATAAAGCTTTCGTCTGTTCGCTCTTGCGAATTCGCCCCGTCTCTCGCCACCGTAGCATAAGTTAGGTTCTAAGAGAAATTATTGAAATATAATCGAACATCATCGTAGCCACTCCTTTCGTCGCGCTTTCGACATAGTTTCACAATTTTTCGCAAATTAAAATCGCCTCGAACTACTGCGTTCACAAAGTTTTCGCGTTGTTAATACAAAATAGTATTAAATTTTTCATTGGCTATTGCTTGAATTCGAGGAAAATGTCCAGGAAAAGTATAAAAACGAACTATTGGATTAAACAACAAGCGTTACTGTCTAAACTTATTTAACTTTCATGTTGGGTCCAGTGTTACCTTCTTTATTTCAACAGAAAAGAGCGACTACCCTGGCTTGTCAGCAATTCAACAAAATTTTCAGCGGCCTCTGGGTTGCTGAAATGATGAAATTTTGAAATGGTTCAGTTTGTATAGAACAGCTGACTGATTTCGGGAATACCCAGAATGATTATTTTTTATTTTTTTGCTCAAAAGTAATCATTATTCTTGATAAAAAAAATAAAAGTCAAATATAATTATGTTTAGGTTTTTCTAGACGTAAAAGGACTTCCATTCTTCGATATTGTTTTAAAGATATAAACACCATTACAGCTCCTTTAGAAATTTGTGAGAATTTCAGATTTATTTTGAAGACCCTCCAACTATGCAGTCAATTTTAAAAATTCAAAGCCTTAGCGCACCAAATTCGGAAGATGTGATCTCAATTTCAACTTTAAAAGAGAATATTCTAGTTAAAGGGGACGAAATATGAGTCTCTAATTTTTTGGGATCGCTCCCAATTAACTCATTCGCATCGTACACAAAATCTGAACAACAATGATCTGCATTTTTTACACAGGAACAAGAAGCAAATAATAATCACGCTGATCGAGCCGAAGCGAGACGATGAGCTGCAAGAACAAATAAGCAAAATAATGCATCGATCCTGCTTGCTCTCTGAATTTTTATTTCGGGTATGCATCACACACGATCTCGTTACTGCCGAGTGCGTTGAGTTGAATTGAGCGAAATTTCGGCATGCTGATCTAGTTGACTCGATCTTACTTGTGTCGGAACTCTGGTGCTGACAGCATTAGGTGTAGTTCAATTATTACTTGGGGAAAGAATATTTAATTTTTATTTTATTTTATTCCAATTCTACTTTATTACAACTTAATGACTTAATCTCTGAACTGCTGAAATTCAGTCAGCGGTTCGACAGCTGTTCCATTGAAAGTTTAGCAGTTCAGCAGACCAAAGGCTGCTAGAAAATGAGGAACTGCTGAATAGCCACGATAGTGGCTCTGTTATAATAAAATTAATAAGGCAACACAGGTCCCAACATGAGAGTTACCACAAAAAATATTCAAAAAAATTGGGGAATATCCAAAGTATACGTTGTTTGCGTACGTTGCCCATTACTAGAAATGCAGTTTGTATTACAAGGCGTCCATGCCTATTGAAAGTAATCCAAGTTGTAATCCTTTCTCCTGATTACTGGAGGTAAAGTAATGCATTCGTAATCGTGGGGTAAGTGTACATTATACGATTTTAAAAGGCAACACTGGTCCCAAAATGAAAGTAATCAACAAATATATGCAAACATAGAAATTTAGACAGTTCGTTGCTTAATGTAACATTCTAAACATTTTTGTTTGCTTATACCAAATAGTTCCTACAATTCACGTAAAAGCTAAGTCGAGCAATGCTAGAACAATTGACAAGTAGTAGCTGTTGTTAAATATTCAACAGTTTAAAGATTCAGACATTTAAGGAACACCCAAAATATTCAACCCATTGTTTCGATTGAAAACTACTTTTCTGAAAAGTATTCGGATTTACTATCTGTTGCAAAAGTGAGAGATATATAATGTACATAGTACATATGTAGTTTCTTAATCAATATTGACCAAAAAATCCCGATTACGTGCCGACTATAATATTTGGGCACACAAATCAAACAACTCTTACCACAGTCATCGTTGTTTTCGGCCTTAAATATAGCTAAGACTAGAAATGACTGGCTCAAATGACTTAAAGGCATGCGTAATATTGGCAATTCCAAATGTTTATTTATTTTCACACCAATCTGAATTGCAACGACTGACAAGCGTTTCTAGGCCTCTGTCTCCGACTGGAGTTTGACCACATAAGCTGCCTTGTGGGCGGCAATCTTGGTCTTGCGTTGCTCGTTTGTGAGTTTCTTAGCGTTCCACCTCTTCTTCGTAACGCCAGAAACCTTCCTAGCGGTCACCTTATGGGTAGGGTCGTTACGAATTGCCTGGTGGGCTTTTTTATAGATATCCTCAAGCTGAAAAAGTAAGAAGTGATTTATTAACATTTATTGAACTGACTATACGGACGGAATGTGCAACCATAACAGGAAGTTCAGTTTGTTAGGCGTCAGAACTTCGAACACAGTTTACTGCTTTTATGTGGTCCACTAGTGGCACAGGCCGCGTTGTTGGAAGCAAAACGCAGCTGTAATTTAAAAAGTGGACGTCAGGAGAAATTATGCTTGTACTCACATCATCAGCACGTATGCCTAACTTGATGTAACGGCTAAATTGGCGCTTGAAGCTTTCCTCGTCCTCCTCTTCGAGGATGCGCATATAGTCGGCAACATGTTGGCCAAAAATATGAGCGCGATGCACATCGGCATTGAAGCTTTTAGTCTCTGCCGAGTAGCCGGGAAAACGCTTTACTGAGTGGGGAATGTTTAAACCACCATCAACAGCTCCCTTCATGGCACCGAACACTCGAGCTCCTGTTGTTGTGCGAGCCAGTCCAACATCCAAGAAGCAACGGAAAGCGCCCGGCCCGTCGTCGACGGGCTCGACGTTAAACTCCTCGCCAGTCACCTCTGTACATCCTGCATAAAGCGAGTCAAGGCCCAACTTGTTAAGTACACGACGGGCGACCAGCAGGCCGGTGCAATATGCAGCAGCGTAATTGGTCAAGCCGACCTGAAACAAAAATAGGAGGTCCGTATTGTTTAGTTTGTCAAATATGTACATTGCTTTTACCCACCTGAACCCCATACTTGGGCAGCTCATGGGAATATGCAGCGCAGACTACGCGATCTCCCTCGATGCGAGCGTAGGCGATCTGCACAGTAATGTCCTTATTGGACAGACGCACAATCAAACGATACTTGGGAGTGTTGTACTTGTTCTTGTCCTGGAACGTTAAACGCTTCCTAGCGTAGTAATCAGTCTTGCCCTCCCGACGCCTGCGGAACTTGACCTGATACCTCTTGAAGTACTGCTTGTTCTTGACTACCTTAACGAAACCCTGCACAAGCAACGCATACAAACAGATATAAAATTCAGTTAGAAAATGAATTCGACTGATAAGTCAACATTTTACAGTAGAAATTTTTTTGTATCCCTACACGTGGAATACTGTTGCAGGTTATTTAAACGATGTTTTCAAGTTTAACAAAAGTGTTCCTCTCCTTTACAGGAACCCACCATTTTTATCCTCGATAAAAATATTTATCACCGCTAAAAATGGAAACAAATTATTATAAAATAACGTGGAGCACAAAATGATTGCACGCACCTTGCCGGAAACTGCTAGCGAAAAGAAAGAAAAGAGAGAGGCATTCAACACGGGTTTACAATAAGTACTAAAATATACCTCTCAAATATTTTTCTAATACCCTCTTCCCACACAGTACATCGGTTGGAAACGGTTGGGATATTTTACAAATGTGAAACTCGATTCCCTCAGAACACAGCCACACCTGATACGGGTATAATAGCCTGATTCCATTGCCGCATTAGTGGACTCTTTAAATGTGCCTGATTTAGCATTTAGCTAAAGCTACTCCGACATGTGAGTGGCACGAACAGCTGATCTGGATTTCTTTACTTTTGAATTTTGGCAAATCCAAAAGAAATTAATTAAAAATAGTGAATATCAGTGAGTTTACTCAACTCTTTAATGCTCAGCAGGAGCGACCGGGGCGTTTGCCAACTTGGACGACAAGGAAGAAGCAAGATGCTCTTGTTTGACGGGTTTGCAATGGAGACTACCACAGTTTACAAAAAGAGCAAGAATCCCCGTATATGTGGGAGTTATTTTATGCCAGAGATCCAGCAGTAATGCATTGGGTTCCTGCGAGCAGAATTTGCAGCGTGCGCTCTTGTTTTAAGTCGTTTTTAAACAAAATAGATTTTATATTCAAAAGACATCAAAAATTGCGCTAACCTTGCATATTGAAAACAGCTGTTGTAGTGGTGGCACAACAAAACATCGTTAAACATCGGTTTTTTTCTGGTATTTATTCTTAAAACGTTCTGGGCGAATAGTTTTTAATCGCATTTAAAAATCGCATTTATTTTAAATGCGGCATTTGGCCTTATGGGATTCACTGTGTAAATAAATGCGAATTACGCTAAATGCGTTTAAATGCGCCAATAGAATCAAGCTATTAGATTATATTGTTCGCCTTATTCATTGACGGATTAATTGAAGCTCAGAGACTGAAACAATTATACTGTTTGAGGTTTTTTTGGAAATAAGTTCACGGTTACACTGCCTTTTTTAAAGTTATATTCAAACTTTATTGTTTCGTTTACTATGTTGTGTTTATCCCGCTAATAGTAAAGTTTAAAAATTTTCAGTTGCTACCTTTCCGTTTGTCGTCAACTCTAATGAGCAAAATTGAACTTTTTTAAAACACTTTTGCTTATTAATGTATCGCCCCGGTGGTATTTCATTGAATTTTTTTACACATTTCCGTCAAGTATTTTTACTCTCGGGTATCTGGCTCTATCAATTTTCTTCATTTATAATTTGAAATCGTCAAACGTTTGACTTGCTCGCACTTATGTAAAATCGTTTAGTTAAAAAATAATGAGCAACGAATAGGCCAACAAAGTAGTGTCATAAGCATATGTTCTAAGCAGCTGTGGCTCGTCAAAACACAAACAAACTTTACACTGCACAACAGTGTTCAGAGCATATCTGTCTACTTGATTTTCGTTTCTAATAGTATATTTCCACAGAGTCCATCCACCTTCCACTATCCGTTGAAGAGATGGTCCTTAAGGTTTTACCGTTCCAAAAATTTCCCAGTTAGTCCGCCTTTAAAATTTGACCGACTTTGACGCACCAATTTATGCGATAGTTAGCAGATGTTTCTGGGGTGCATCCCTGAAAACCCGTAGGTATTTTTGAAAAAAGTAAAACTCCGGTTTCCACAGAGCACATACATCTTCTTATTTCAGCTGATCTGAAATACTGTGCCTAGTTAAAACGTAAACAAAGTCAACAGATAAGTCTATACTAACATTTTATTGTACAAAGAAGCCTGCACCTTTTACAAAGTCCCATTTTCTTGTTCTGTGTTATAAAAGCGGGTTCTGAGTGATAACAATGAACAATATACCAACTATTTTGGCAGTATATTTAAAATATTTGAATAAAGACGAATTGGAGCAGTTCAAAGTCATTTTATCTACCAAAGAGCAATATCACGAAGTATGTGGATGGTGGTGAGTCCTCTTATTATAAATTACGGTTAAGTAGGATTTTAATATTAAAATTAAGCGATACGGGGCATTTCGGGAGCAGAAAATACCTGAAAACAACGACGATTTTTTCAAAGAAAGCTTTCGGACGGAGTAGAGCACCATTTGGTTTTTGGTGGATTGAGTAGAATTCTGCGGAAGCAGAAAACGAACGGATTTTTTATTGAATATCGAGTTTGCATGTGAGGTTATGTCATCCGACTTCTAACTCGCAAAAAAGTAAACTAAGACGTCAAGGGATTCAATTGGAAAGATATTAATTTATAAAATGGTTATAAAAATATATTATTTTCAGATGGGTGCCATATCGAAATAACACCCACCGCAGCAGAAGCAGTCGCTCACCATAACTAAAAAAAATGGTACTCAAATGTAATTCTCGCTCTCGTGGATTACAGGTAGGCTACTTAGCTACATTTTAAGTGTTTAACAATCTTATTAAGGCAGAATAATTTTATATATTCTACAGATACAGATTTTTCCATATAAGCTCTGCAGTCTTCAATAGTCGTACCTGGCAAGGAAAATGGCAGGTTCCGAATTATTAGCAAAGGACTTCACAGTCACCATAAAAACGACATTGCGTTTTTTTTTTTGGGATTCCCTCAACTGCTAATTGTTTTTCTGCCAATTATCGAGCAGAAGATCCATTTCCAAAGTCCACCTCAGCTTTCCACGGTCTGATTTTGTAGTATCGATTGTGAAATTAAAAACCAGTGAATAACTATAAATTTAAGCAACCTAATATTGCATACCTGTGGTTTTGGCGCCTTTCATTTCTCCATTGCTCCTTGTCATTATGTTTACGTTTTTGTAGTGAATGCTCAAAATTTCTCTGTTAAGAAAAATATTTTATATCCCTTTCCACAGGAATCCATCCATCTCCCACCATCCGTTGAACGGAAGTTCCATAAGGCTTTGCCGTTCAAGAAATTTCCCAGTTAGTCCGCCGTTAAAATTTGACGGACTTTGACGGACTAATTTACGCAATAGTACACAATAGTTACACACAAACAAAAATGGTTGACTTGTTGCCTTTTAGCCTGATTCCAGTGCCGCATTAGTGGACTTTTTAAATGTGCCTGATTCCATTGGCGCATTAGCATTTGACTAATGCTACTCCGACATGTGAGTGGCACGAGCAACTGATCTGGGTTTGTTTACTTTTGCATTTTGGCAAATCCAAAAGAAATTAATTAAAATTAATGAACATGAGTGTGTTTACTAAACTCTGTAATGCTCAGCAGCATTTGCCAACTTGGACGACAGGGAAGAGAATTTGATTGCGTTGTTATTACGGGTTTGCAATGGAGACCACCACAGTTTCCAAAAAGGGCTAGGATCTCCGTATATGTGGGAGTTATTTTATGCCAGAGATCCAGCAGTAATGCATTTGCAGCGTGGGCTTTAGTTTTCAGTCATTTTTATACAAAATAGATTTTATATTCAAAAGACATCAAAAATTGCGCCAACCTTGCATATATAAAACAGCTGTTGTAGTGGTGGCACGAATAAAATATCGTTCAGCATCGGTATTTTCCGGTATTTTTTCTATAAATATTCGGGGCGAATGGTTTTTAATCGCATTTAAAAATCGCACTTATTTTAAATGCGGCATTTGGCCTTATGGGATTCCCTGTGTAAATAAATGCGCATTAGGCTAAATGCCTTTTAATGCGCCAATGGAATCAGGATATTTGTTTATGTTTTGACGAGTCATAGCTGTTCAGAACAGCTTTTACCGGTGGGTTGATGGTGGAAATGCTCTGTGGAAATCGGAGTTTCCCACTTATCAAAAATCCCAACCGTTTCCAGCGGATTCAACTATAGCATAATAATAACCATGGCATGGCAAAACCTTACGGACCATCTTTGAAAGAGATGGTGGATGGTTATCTGTGGGACTAGTCCATAAGCCTGTAAAAATCCGATAGGCTTGGACGAAATAAATGTTCGTGCAATGTTGTTACTTTGTGCCAGTTTGTCCTAGATGGTGGATTACTGTTTCTAACAGCACTTTTTCAACTAATATTAAGCCGATGTTCGTAACAAGCAACACCAATATTATTGAGGGAAAAAATTTTAATTTATATGTCCATCATCTTAAAGCATGATTCCATTGGGACGTTTGTGGTATTTTTAAATGTGCCTGTTTCCAAATGTCCACTAATAGCGTATTTCCACAGAGATCCATCTACCTTTCACCATCCGTTAAAGGGATGGTCCAGAAGGTTTTGCCGTTACAAAAATTCCCAGTAGGTTAAAATTTACGGACTTTGGCGGTGTAATTTATGCGATAGTTAGTCGATGTTTTTTCGGTCCAACTCTAAATTCTTCCTCTTGACAGTGAAAATTTGAGCATACGCAACGGAAACGTAAACAATGATGACTAGGAACAATTGAAAAATAGAAGGCGCCGAAGAGGTATGCAACAGGTCGATGGTACAAGAACAGCCAATGGCAAGGTGAGGTGGACATTGGAGATGGAGATGCTGCTCAAAGACATTTGGCTGGAAAATTTAGAGCAATTGCGTGGAACCCAAAAAAATGTCCATGTGTACATGGAGATGGCCCAGACCTTGATGGAGGCTGGACATGATGTCTCCTATAAAACTGAGAAGCTTCCAAAGAAATAAAGGTAATAATTATAAGCGTGGGCCATATATTCCATTATATTATTCCTTGCTGGCAGGAAAAAAATAAAATTGGGCCAACCGGGGGGCTCCTTCTGTGTGGCAGCACTACAAGTCGTTGATCTCATTTTTGGAATCCTTCCGCATCCACAAAATGCAAAACCACATGGAGCAAATCACGGTGGATAACGAGATATGTTCCCATTTGTGTTGTTTACAATTAATTAATAACATGTATTTTTTGCAGACACTGTGGAGAACTTTGTGGAAGCATTGGACATGGAGCCCGACGATATTGAAGTCTCCGACTGCAGCGAGAGCCAACGCTCAGGTAGCACTGTGCCTTCAGCGAATCGGGCTAAGGTGGACAACAAGGCCGAGTAAGTGTAAATTGCTAGAGAAAGGTTGGAGGAGCAGAGAGCACAAACGGATATCCTGGCGACAATGGCAGAAAGCCAGGCCAGTTTTAATTGGAGTTGCTGCAGATATTAAGTAGCTCAAAAAAATTAATTAATTTAGAATAGATTATATTAATTTTAAGAAATATGGAAATTAAAAAGATAATAAAATGAAATTTGAAGTAAAAATGAAACGAACATTATTATGCTCAAAGAAAATTATTTGTTTCTATTTAGGCAATATTGGGCGATAGCTGATCTTATTTTCTCTGCCGGTTGGCTGAAACATTATATTATAATATAATATTATATTAGTCCGATCTGGTTATTCCTTCAAGTCATTTATAGTTAGTTGCCAGTTATCATTGATGATGCAGTTGTGTTCAATCAATATATGTGTTATGTAGAACACAGCAGACTAGAATGACCGCATTATTCTTTTTATGGTGCCTGTCAAGACCTTTCCGAATAAATCGGAACCTAGCATTTTCCACCAGTCGCCTAGCCTATTACAATCTTGTAATTAAGATTTCGCTGTTCCACGGATGCGGTTGTGAAAAATGGGTATGGCTTCATTAGCGTTTAGGAAAATCTAAAAGCCGAGTCCGCAAAAGGCAGCACCGGAACGTCTACGACACAGATTTTCCTGGTTTTTTTCTGAAGGAGCGGTAAAGATCCAATTTTCTTGGCCAGGCTAAACTTCAGGAAAATTTGTGAATCGTTGCATCGCCCTGCAGACCTGATGTTTACATAGGTTTATCTGTGTCTGTAGTAAATTAAAAAAATATAATGCATTTAGAAGATTGTTAAGCACTTTAAAAAAGGTAGTTTGCCTGAAATCCACGAGAGTGAATAGTACTACTACCACCCTTTGTAATTATGGTGGTCGACTGCTTCTTCGATATGGCATCCATCTAAAAATTAAATATCTTACAACAATGAACTGATTTGATGAATTAATTTTTTTCAAATGCACCTAGACATTGGGGAAACCCAATTGCTTCGAACATATTTTCGGGAGTTAGGAAGTCGGGTGACATAAATTCACCAGAAAACTCGGCAATGAGAGCCCGGAAACATTTATTGAGAATTTTACGGACAGTGCATGGAGCAACTCCGAAAAGCCTTTCAATTGTTCGGTACTCCGATGACGACCCCAAAGTGTACAAGGCAATGGCAATCCGCTTTTCAAGAGGAATTGCATTTCGCCAGTTGTTATACGCATAACTCCTGGTCTGGCCACCAACATAGAAAATGTCCTCTTCTCCATTCGAAAACTTCCTTTGTAGAACTCGTCGTTTTCCGGGACATCCTTCTCCCAAAATGTACCGTGTCGCTTCTATTTAAAATAAAACGCCTTTTTTATTTTATTTTTAAAGTAATCGAGTAAACTTACCACCATCCACGCACTTCGAGGCATTTGCCCTTTGGCAGTGAAAACCTATTCGAATAGCTCTTCATCAACTCCTCTTCTTCGATTTTATTGCCAACCGAATCCGCTGCAACCTAAATTTTTGTTGTTTGCTTTGTTTTCGTTTTGACGAGCCACAGCTGTTCAGATCAGCTGAAATAGGAAGGTGGTGCTCTGTGCAAATCGGAGCTTCACATTTTTTGATAATTCCAACCGTTTCCAACGGATGGAATGTGTGGAAAGAGGGCGTAATGCTCTCAACACATGTGGCTCGTCAAAACGTATACAAGGTCAACAAGTCAACCATCATTGTTTATGTTTTGATGAGCTACAGCTGTTACGATCAGCTGAAATATAAAGGTGGAAGGTGGATGTGCTCTGTGGAAACAGGAGATTCACTTTTTTCAAAAATACCAACTGTTTTTCAGGGATAAAGTGCGTGGAAAGTGGGTTGCACCGCAGAAAAATCGGCTAACTATCGCATATTTTAGTCCGTCAAATTTTATCGGCGTACTAACTGGGCATTTTTGCGTTTTTGGAACGGCAAAACCTTGTCCCTTCAACGGGAAATGGAAGGTGGAGGGATATATGTGGAAATACGCTATAAGTGGATTATCCCACGTATGAATGGAAAAAATTCTGTTCCGAAAGGAAGCATTATAGCTCAATCCCACAGAGCAACTTCACGCAGAGCAGTTCGGATATATAATATATGTGAAACTCGTGTTCCCAAAAAACCACTAAGCTTCATCCAAAAACAGAAGTCAATATGCACAGGGACGAATCAATTTTAAAACCACTTAACCCTTCTTTTATTTACTATTTGCTAGAATGTAATAGTAAAAAAGGTATCTTACTAGCTCCGAACGTTTTTAGTAAATTAACCGATAGTTCAATATATTGCGTTAGAGTCCGTTCTATAACACGTGATTTTTCAAGAAAGGCGAAATTATTTATTGCTTTTGCAAATAAAACCTCAATCACATAAAGATGTCTGAGAACAAGTGCCATTGTAGCATTTGCTGGTCGCAGCACCGCAATGTGTTATGGATCAATAGCGGGATTCCAGTGGCCGATTAGAATGCATTTAGCCTAATGCTCACTTATTTTTATAGGGAATCCCATAAGGCTAATAGTCTCATTCCATTGGCACATTAAAACGCATTTAGCCTAATGCGCATTTATTTTCACAGGAAATCCCATTAGGCTAAAAGCCGCATTTAAAATAAATGTGATAAAAATTATTCGCCTCAAACATTTTTAGAAAAAATACCGGTAAATACTGATTTTTAACGATATTTCGTTAGTGCCACCACCATAGCACCTGTGTTTTTATGCAAGGATGGCGCAAGATTTGATATCTTTTGAATATGAAATCTATTTTGCGTAAAAATGACTAAAAACAAAGCGCAGCAAATCCTTTTCGCAGGTCCACAATGCATTACTGCTACATCTCTGGCAGGAAAATACTCCCACATATACGGGGATCCTCTTTTTTAGAAATGTGGTGTTCTCCTTTGCAAGCCCGTCAAATAACACCATCAGTTTCCGTTTCTTGTCTCCCAATTTGGCAAATGCAACGATAGCATTATGGATGACCGGAAACTTGCTCATATTCATGTTTTTTTAATTATTTTGTTCGTGCCATTAATTATGGATGCCATAGCATTATGGATGACCTGAAACTTGCTCTTATTCATGTTTTTTAAATTATTTTGTTTGTGCCATTCATATGTCGGAGTAGCATTAGCTAACTGCTAATGCGCCAATGGAATCAGGCATATTAAAATTCTTCAAACGTGCCGATGGAATCATGCTATTATATGGACGACTTATAAATAAGCGATGAAGGAATTTAATCAAGATATCGATATTTTTCCGCTAAAAACCATCGCGATATATTTTGGGACGAAATATTGAATATTGATATTCTTTGTGATGATATTTCAGAAATTTATATTTGGTCACTCTTAAGCTCGTAATGACCTCTTTCCACACAGTCCATCCGTTTAGAATTAGAACAATGTCAACAAATCAACCATCTTTGTTTATGTTTTGACGAGCTATAGCTGTTAAGATCAGCTGAATTCTGAAGGTGAATGGTGGATGTGCTCAGTGGAAACCGGAATCCCAACGGTTTTTTAGGGATGGACTGCGTCGAAAAAGGTTGCACCGCAGAAACATCGACTAACTATCGCATAAATTAGTCCGTCAAATTCCGTCAAATTTTAACGGCGGACTAATGGGAAGTTTGTTGAACGGCATAACTTTATGGACCATCCCTTTAACGGATGGTGAAAGGATCTCTGTGGATATACACCATAAGGCGTCTTATTTCAGAAAAAAACATCGATGTATCGATACATCGAATTATTTTAAGGTGTTTTTGAAAAAATGTATTTTTCTCCATCACATATTATTAATCAATACCATAAATAAATCAAATTTGTAAAAGGTCTTTATTTGAGATCCATATATTCAGCTTATATTTCTTCTCTTTCCTTCAAAAACCAAAATAAAAACTAAATCACAATTCAATGAAAATTAAAATAAAAAACAATATCGAGTTCTACTCAAAAGAATAAGAAAATAACTTAACTTAAGAAATCCAGTCATTTTTGTTTAAAAATAATAACATATTGACGTTTTTAGCCTTAAGCGAGCTTCGCTTTTCGCTGATAATAAGCCCGGCCTTACTGAACATCCTCTCGCTGTCAGTAGAGGTGGCCGGAACGCAGAAGTATTTAAAAACGCATGTTTTGAAAGCGTTGTCATTTGATATCTGTTAAAAGAAGAAATGGGATTTTAAGTTGGTTACCATCTAAATTGTTATCTTTTTTTACCTTCCAATAATCCAAAGGGTTTTGTGCAGGCTCCAAATTAGTACCATTTAAATATTGTCTCAAAGCTAATATGGAATCCACGCGACCTGTTTGGATTTTTTGAATATTGTTTGTTTGTAAAAAACTGAATAGTGTGTTAGACTCTGCTGTGGATTCTGGTGTTGGCGGGCTTGATGTGGAAGCTTTTGATTGAGCATTGATGCGCGACAGTTCATCCTCTAATGATTTAACTCCTTGGGAGGAATTAAATGGATTCCAAAATCCCTCCTTTTTAAAGCGAGGGTCTAAAATCGTGGTCATTCTTGTTACCGTACGATTTTCATAGGGGACCAATCTTGTATTGACCCCTTGAAGTATGTCATCACAGACATCTCGACCCACCTTAGTCTGGAGTTTGGTTTTTGTGGAGTTTAAATTGTGTAAAATTCCACAAATAACCGGAATCACTGAAGACACTGTGACATAAGTACTGGCGGATGTGTGCACCGTTGCGTGCTCAAACGGTGACAGTATTTCCTTAAGGTCCTCCAGAATGGATATTTCATCTGAAGTTAGGGGCCTTAGCCCTTTGGGCGTGTTTAAAAGCACACTTGCGATGGCAACCTTTGTGTTTAAAATTCTTTCCACCATATAATAGGCGCTGTTCCACCGGGGACGTTCGCATTCCTGGGCCTCTCTAAACTTGGCATACGCAATTGTGCTGCTTTTAAAAAAATGTAACAATGCGCTTACACTTTTCAAGAATGGGCTTAATTTTTTCTGAAGCCAAACAGTCCTGGACAGTCAAATTAATTGAATGCGCAAAGCATGGAATATGTCTTATTTGCAGTATCTCACATGCTTTTATCATGTTTTTGGCGTTATCTGTGACCATAGCGGTGACCTTTCCTAAAAGGCTCCATTCCTCGAGTACTGTGCGTATTGAGTTTGCAATACTCTCGGAAGAATGGCTCTTTTCGTCGAGGAGCTTTTCTGTGGACAAAACAGCGTTGCGCAATTCGAAATCCGCTGTTATAAAATGGCACGTCACAGTAACGTAGCACTCGTTGGCCCTTGACGTCCGGCAATCTGAAGTGATTGCACAGTGCTTGACGTCTTGTAAAAAGGCGTACAACCTGGCCTTCTTTTCTTCGTATGCATTTGCCATCGAAACATTTCTTAAGGTCGTACGTGAAGGCAATTCATACCTTGGATCGAGGAGGTTTACAAAATTGCGGAAGCCTTTATTTTCCACCACTGTGAAAGGGCGCAAGTCTGATGTAATATAATAGAACAAGGCACTGTCCAATTGTTGTTTTCGGTTCGACGACTTTTCGTACTTTTTCTCCATAAATGAAAGGACTGACGGCTGTTGTATTTTTGGCAATTCACTAATTGTTAAATTAGGATGAATGTATTTCAAGTGGCAAGACAAGTTTGTCGTATTGCCACTTGTTTGGTACGTTTTGCCACATTTAATACATTTGGCTGTCCTACCATCAGCCGATTTGTTAAAAAAGTTCCACACCGAAGACTTCCCATATTTTTTCCGCTTACTTGGGACCGTACTGTCGCTTTCTTCCTCTTGACAGGCAACTATATTGGACAAAAGTTACATTACAAATCATATGATTGTAAATAATAGCTCTAATTACCATTGTTATTCTGCTCTTTCAAAGCCTTCTCCATTTCTGAGCGCCGCCAACACCAATATCAAACTTTCGGAATCAGACTGTAATCTATAATTTATTTACTTAAGTTTCTTACAAAAAACGTGCTCAGCTTACCAAGATTTTTTCCTGCCAAGTAGTGATGGGTAAAGAGGAAACATCGAACATCGATGTTTTGAAACCTCGATGTTTCCCGATTTTCGAAAAACATCGATGTATCGATACATCGCCGATGTTTTTTCCAGCTCTACTACGCCTGGTAGTTCCGTTTCGTCAGAAAGGTTGATCTTATGTGAAGTGTGTTGTACGTGACTCTCGCAGCCGTATGCCACACCAGCATATTACTGAACACGTTGTCTTAAAATCAGTTATAGACAGTTTAATTTTACTTGTATTCATAATTAATTAATTCGTCACTCAATGTATCATAAGTTATTATTGAAATCTATTGGCCGTGCCCTATACAGTATAGTTTTTAATTTTGTTATTGTTATTTTTTATCTCAAGAAGTGTAATTAAGAGTTATTTAAGCCTTTTTTTAAAGTCCCTTGCTAATTCTTATAGTCCAGTCCCACAGAGTTCATCCAAGCAAAACGGTTGGGATTTTTGAAAGATGGTGGACTGGTGTGCACAGAGCCACCATCAACCTTCCACCATTCACTATCTATTAAAAGTCACAGCGTAGGCTGAATTTTTTGGAGGGGGGTCTATCACTCTATCAAACTCTTTTAGAAGTACATTACATCTACTCTGTATTCAATTGCAAGTCCCAAGCCCCCATTCATTTTCGACTACACTTCTGGTTCACAGAAACAAAGATGGCCGTCGTCAATTAAAATTCTTTCGCGCCAAGGCTAAATATCGGCTTGAAACGTGTAATTAGGAACTTTAATTCCACCGTTAAGGAATAACAGGGAAATTTTTGGCACGGCAAAACCTTACGGACCATAGTTGACGATACTTGAAAAATTTTCCGACTGCTGACGTCATGGACTTCGTCGTGTAAACACCCTCAAATCTGATAACCTTTTTTGGCAGCCTGCATTAGCACAGATAAATCTATAACAATGTCGAAAATTAATAAACTATGTTTCGAATGAATATACCGATAACACCAATAACGCAGGCCAACAGAAGTATTTTGCAAGCCCAAGCGCAGTTAATTATGGTATATAAGACTTTTCCGAGCATAGTTTCCCACTACAGCTATAGTCCATTAGCTCTGGTATTTGCGCTAGTTTTAATTTAAGAAAATCACTTCTTTTCTTCAGTTTAGTTATGTCTGTATGTAATACGGGTATGACACTACATTGTTCGCCTCATTCATTGACGGATTCATTGAAGCTTAGAGACAGAGACAAATATATGGATACTGATTAAGATTTTTCTTGGTAATAAGTTCACGGTCACACTGCCTTTTTTAAGTTAAATTCAAACTTTATTTTTTTGTTTATTATATTGTGTTTATCCCGCTAATTTTAACGTTTAAGGATTTTCAGTTGTTACTTGTAAATGGTAAAAAATGTTTCGTATACATTTAAGCCTCGCTTTCTTATGTTGCATTTTCAGTTGAAGTCGTCTGGAATATACCAAAATAAACTGATACGTCAGCAGGTTGCGCTATCGTTAAGATTCGGTGGTGACACCGACTGTTGATAGTGGGAGAGGATCTAGATATTTAAATTTAGCCCGGTTTACATGGGTTAAATGGCCTTGATTTCGTTCACTGAACCATTTCGGTGTAGGTCATGGTTTTACGTCAGTTGCTGCAAAAAGTCGTAGACGAACGAACAAAAAATAGGAGTTCATAAATTCATAATTGGTGCTTAGATAAGTTAAAGTGAGTAGTTATTTATTGGTCTTAAACTTATAAATAACAGTGATTTTTAAAAATATTAAAGCCGCCGGGGACCCTATCTAAAGAACCCCGGAAATATAGAAGACTCGTAAAAGGAAAATAGTTACGTCGTCCGTATAGGACTAAGTAGCCTGCACCTGTCCAGCAGCGGTGATCCGTAGCAGCAGCTGCAGTGATCCATCAGCAGCGATCAGCAGGAGCAGCAGCAGCAGCATTAGCAGCAGCAGCGACATATTCCTACAGCGGCATTAAAGCCTCCAGCACAGTCACATAAGGTGATTCCCTCGGTGAGTTCGTTCCGGGAACGAATACCCGCGCTGACTTCTGGTCATTTCTGGGACCACCGACTTACTGCCTCCGGCCCTTTCTGGCGCAAACGCTGAGCTATCTTCCGGACCATTTGGTTCCGTGCGGACTAGCGCTGGGTTTCGCCGCTAGCAGGGTCTTTCTTCTTGCTGCAGCTTCGACCATAACCAACGTTTAAAGAGTAGTAATTGAGTAAAGTTCATGTATTTTAAAATTAATCGTGCCCAAAATGTAGAAGAATCGAATGATGTCGAATTATATATATATATATATATATAAAAACTTAATTGTGCACACCTGCTGCTTTGGAGCCATATTTCAATTGTTCCTTGTCATTATTGCGTGACGTAGTGAATGTTCAATTTTTCACTGTCAACTTGATCACTGATCACTAATGAAACAGTAATCAATGATCAAGTTTGCTCTTCTGAAAGCTATCGTTATCGAGGTGTTTCAAAAACAAACATGTCAACAATTTTTTTCCGATGATATGTGTGATTATCTAATAGAAAATGTTTACGAACGTGATTCCATCTGGAACCATTAAAGCCCCATGCACAAAATTAAACAACTGAAAGTCGATTTTTGGCACAATTTTGCGGAGGAACTCAACTCAGTTTTCTTATAAATTATATATGCAGTTGTAAAACTCCCGAAAATAAATTCAAATTATTTTTTGTCTTCTGGTCCATTGTACTATCGTATCAATAAATGAGCAAAATTGTTCTTTTTAGATACAATTTTGCTCATTGATGTATCGGCCCCGGTGGTATTTTATCAAAGGGGAATTTTATTCCCAATTCCAATTTTATTCCCAATCCTTCAGGGATCAGTGATCATTGACTTACCATCGCATAAATGAGTCCGTCGAATTTCGTTGGCGGACTAACTTGGAAATTTTCGAAACGGCAAAACCGTATGGATCATCCGTTTAACGAAAAGGCTTTTGTCCTCTCAAGTTTCGACTGCGCTTCTGCGCCAAGATTGTAGTGTTGCATAGCATGACTGAAAACGTCCTGTCCTGTATCCATCATCCGCGAAATACCATCCGTCAAAAGTTACAGTGGCGTAAGCAGAATTTTTGAAGGCGGTCAGAAGCTCTATAACTCTTTTTAAGAAGTATTTATTCCTGCTTTTTTAAATGCTAATACGGGTATGACACTACATTGTTCGCCTCATTCATTGCCGGATTCATTGAAGCTCAGAGACAGAGACAAATATATGGATACTAATTGAGATTTTTTTTGTAATAAGTTCACGGTCACACTACCTTTTTTAAGTTAAAGTTAAACTTTATTTTTTGTTTATTATATTGTGCTTATCCTGCTAATTTTAACGTTTATGGATTTTCAGTTGTTACTTTTAAATGGTAAAAAATATTTCGTATACATTTAAGCCTCGCTTTCTTATGTTGCATTTTCAGTTGAAGTCGTCTGGAATATACCAAAATAAACTGATACGTCAGCAGGTTGCGCTTACGTTAAGATTGGGTGGTGACACCGACTGTTGATAGTGGGAGAGGATCTAGATATTTAAATTTAGCCCGGTTTACCTGGGTTAAATGGCCTTGATTGCGTTCACTGACCCATTTCGGTGTAGGTCATGGTTTTACGTCAGTTGCTGCAAAAAGTCGTAGACGAAAGAAAAAAAAATAGGAGTTCATAAATTCATAATTGGTGCTTAGATAAGTTAAAGTGAGTAGTTATTTATTGGTCTTAAACTTATAAATAACAGTGATTTTTAAAAATATTAAAGCCGCCGGGACCCTATCTATAGGGCCCCGAAATTTCAGAAGACTCGTGAAAGGAAAATACATACCTGGCGGACCTAACCTGGTGTGAAGATCAGCAGCAGCATCAGCGATCAGCAGCAGCAGCAGACGCAGCAGCGATCAGCAGCATCAACAGCAGCGGCATCAAGGCCTCCAGCAACTGCCTCCGAGACGGCCACATACGGTGATTCCCTCGGTAAGTCCGTTCCGGGAACGAATACCAGCGCTGGTTTTCGCCGTTAGCGGTCTCTTTCTTCTTGCTGCAGTTTCGACCATAACCAACGTTCAACTCTGCGATAAATAAATTTTAGTTAATTTATATAATCATAGAGTCAAAAATATGGCCAAATGCTCACTGTGAATTCTAATCTGGAATTAGAGGCTTATTTCCGCACCCTAGCCGCGCGTCCAACTATGTCTAAATTGGGTCGTGAAATTTAACGACGTTTCGGATGTCTTTAGCATACTTACCTCTTTTCAGCTCGTCCTTTCTTTTCCCTTGGAGCAGTTAGGTGACGCGGTTGGCAATCGCCTCCAAATTGGTGCCGTATAATTTATTTCAGTGGCGATTTTGCCGAACACTTATAATTTTAATGTCTAAAAATTTCCCTTGAGTTGTTGCCGCTTTGACCACTTCTAATCTGGGTGACGGTCTATGATCGGCCTTAAGTGTTTCTAACGAAAAGAGTTGTTTATAAGTAAGAATTAAATCTGAATGTTTTATAATTAATCTTACCCAAAATTAAATGTAAACAAACTGCCGAAATGTTTGTGTGAGTTACCTTGCGCGGGGAGATGATCCGATCGTAATCCACCAGGAATAGACTTCGGTCTGCCGGAGATGGGGTGTGCTTCCAGCATTACCCTTGGGGCACCCAAAAAAGGGTAGGTGCGTTGTGGCAAAAACACCAAAGCCACCAATTTCGTCCAATTGTCAATAATGTTGAATGTAAATAAACCCTTGTATTTGTTGTGATTTGCAATATTGATGGTAATCGTCAAGTTAGTGAGTCGGAAACGATTGTGGGGCTTAGGGGGGACTCCGTGGCTAGCCGACCCTGCCCTCCTAAAAAACAGTCAGTTCCGTAACATGATTGGGAAAAAACATGTTTAAAAATCTGAAACAGCTCAGGGAAACATGACCAATGTCTTTTAATTTATGTAAAAAAAAAAAATCATGGAAGAAAATAATTTTATTTGATTTTTAAACGCTGTTCACAAATTGAGATTTTTTAATTTCACTGTGATTTTGAAAATTGAAATGCTTACGGTTTTGCTTCTGATTAAGTTAGGGAAGCAAATCAAAACAGACCATGTAGAAGAACCATAAGACCTTTTATTGGCAAAAGTGTACTAAAATTGGTTGACCATTCTTAATGATATTATCAAACTAAAGAAAAGAGAACGTGATTTTCTTAAATTAAAAATAGAGCAAATACCAGATCCGATGGACCATAGCTGTTGTGGGAAACTATGCTTATAAAAGGCTAGTCAAGTGCTTGTATAAAGAAAAAAAAACAAATTTTGTCGGGCTGTGAAATTTACCCAAGCGAATTAAACGCATTTAGCCTAATGCGCATTTATTTACACAGGGAATTTCATAAGGCTAAATGCCGCATTTAAAATAAATGCTAATAAAATCCCCCGAACATTTATTGAAAAAATACCGGAAAATACTGATTTTTAACGGTATTTTGTTTTCTATATGCAAGGATGGCGCAATTTCTTTCGAATATAAAATCTGTTTTGCACACGCAGCAAATTCTGCTCGCAGTACCACAATGCATTACTGCTGGATATCTGGCAGGAAAATACTTCCACATATACGAGGATCCTTGCTCGTTTTTAGAAACTGTAGTGCTCTCCTTTGTAAACCCGTCAAACAACACCATCAGCTCCCTTTCCTTGTCGTCCAAGTGGCAAATGCCTCGGTCGCATTATGGATGTCCTGTTGGGCATTTAAGATATCCGTAAACTCGCTCATACTCATGATTTTTAATTCATTTCGTTTTGATTTGCGAAAATTTAAAAAGCAAACAAACCCAGATCAGCTGTTCGTGCCACTCACATTTCGGAGTAGCATTAGCTAAATGCTAAAGCGCCAATGAAATCAGGCACATTTAAAAAAGTCCACTAATGCGGCATATAGGCTATTAGCTTTCGTTGTGCTAATACACAAAATCCACAGAGCACATCACAGTGGAACGGCAGGGGTTTTTACATATGTAATATTCCATGTGTAATAATTCCATATTTAATAGTTCCATTGGCTCATTAAAATGCATTTAACTTAATGCGCATTGGTCCCTTGGTCCTCAAGAACTAGTGGGATGGTTCGAAGGGAGGCTTAGTTGAGGCAATTAGGCGGGTCGCAGGTTGCGGATAGCGAACGGCCTTTTGGGAAGGTTAGTTGCGAATAAGCGCAAGCAAATAAGCAACCCCGGACAAACAGCGTATACCGACAAGACGCTTGTTTGGCCGTCTTAGCACCGTAGCCTTACACACCCCCTCCCTCACAATTACCTACCTCCATCCTATTCCCCCACATCTCACCTCGGTGCCGGACTAAGGTGTCATTCGACACGTGCCGATAGTCATCCTGGCTGGCGGCCCGAGTTAACAAATAGCCCAGTCGCAAACGGAGGGTTCAGGCAAGTGGCAACCGTTTGTTCTAACTACGCCTTACCCGGGTACGGCGGATCTCTGCCCGGGCGGACTATATAGTTATCCGCAACTCGTGGGACCCCATGATGAAGAAGAAAAATAATTTTAAAATCCCGCAGGATATCCCTGCAACCGGTGTCGCAAGACATTTTGAGGACAGAGCCCTAGAACTCCACCAGCAGCTCAGGCGAGAAGACCTGCGCCGCATTCCAAGCCAGAGAGCGTCTGATAGGCCTAAATCTATCAGACAGCTGAAGAAGCAGGACGCTCTTCCAGCCCTAGGACAGCCCGGAGGACTGGACGACCCCAACAGGCGTGGCTTGCCAGGGTAGAAGGTAAAGTGGTACCTTAGGTATCTCATGCAGGGCATGACACCGGAGGAGGCCTTGAAGAAGGCAAAGGAGCCGAGGGAGCAGCCGGCATTGGGGGCAGCACCGGCTGGCAAACGGCTGAACACCAGCCGCACACCACCATCAGATACCCCCAAGAGGTCTAGGCACGGCACAGGGGCTAGTGAGACGTCCTCACGGGTCCCTTGGCAAGAGGGGCCTAGCACATCAGCAGCAGAAGCGGCAGAAAAGGCAAAGGTGCAGGCCAGGAAGATACCTTCCCAGCCCCGCCAAAACCAGCAGCCGACAACCGCCGGAGGACGACCCTCCAGCTCGGCACCACCGGTCATCGGACCCCATCCGACATACGCGGAGGAGAAAGCCACGCTTATCAGGGTGGCCATACTCCCGGAGGGTTTCCCGGCGGCCAGCCTGACCGCAGAGGAACTATCCGGGCTTCAGGAATCGGTCATGGACGAGATGCTCACGTCAGCGTGGAGCGGTCCTGTCGTTTTCAGGGGAATTCACTTCAGGGTGGGTAACCTAACTATCGACTACCTGGATAAAGGCTCAGCTGAGTGGCTTAAGACTGTCGTACCTCAGGGAGTACCCCTAGAAACCCGCACGGGAGCAGACATCCCGGCAGCTTACAACGCCACGTTGTTCTGCCCGAGGAGCTCAGACCGGAGCAATGAGGAGATACTAGCCTTCATTGGTTTCCAAAACCGTGTCGAGACGGACGCCTGGAAAGTCATCCACAGGAAGAACGACGGAGCTGGTGCACTCCTGGTCGTAGGGATGAGATAGTGGAGCGTCTGAAAAAGACTAAGAAAGCTCCGGAAGAGACGCCCAGTGACGACATCTGCGAGGCTGACGAGGATACCCTCGAACCACTGAATGTGGAGCCGACGTCGCAGAGTGGGGAGAAAGACGGACAATCCATCACTAGCATGGACATTGGGGACGACCATGGGGATGGACACCCTATGTCATCCCAGGAGCTGGGCCAGGAGCTCCTCCTGGATGACAGCTGCGAGGCTGAGGTTACCGTGATAGACGGTGGTGGAGAGACTTGCTCTCTCTCTTCACCAGACATCACGGAGCACCAAACCTCAGAGTGATGGCTGCAACAAGCAGCACTCGGCTAGCCCAGGTAAACATCCATCGGGCCAAAGCAGCATCTGCTGTCTTGGCGAGGATGTTCACCTTCCAACACCTCGGGCTAGCCCTTGTACAGGAGCCATGGTGGCACCATGGCATAAAAGGCCTGTACACGAAAGACACTAAGGTAATATGCGATTCAGGAGGATTACCTCCCAGATCATGCATCGTTATAAGGAAAGATATCAATTATAGTATCTTTTCAGAGTTAATGAGCAGAGACTGCGTCGCCGTAGCCATCAACGGCACAGGAGTTCACCAAAGCTAGCAATGGCCTCCGCCTACTTTGCCGGAGAGGAGGCCTGTCTACCGCTAGGAATACCCGGGCTCGTGGACCACTGCTGGACGAACAAGATCCCCCTCATCATAGGATGCGATGCCAACGCGCATCATGTGATCTGGGGCAGCACAGATGTAAACATCAGAGGTGAGCAATTACTAGAATTTATTTTAAACAATAACCTAGAGATCTGTAATGTCGGTGAGTGCACTGTAATGTTAATATATATATTGGGCTTTATTATTTCGTCCGTTTAGATCGGGACTCATTTTTAGAATGCTCACTTAAGACTGATGTTGGCTTGGCTTACAATTCATATAGCTGCACGAGCAGCGCCGCGGCCAACGCTTATGTATCTCAATATATATGTTAATGTATACGTAAGTGTATTTAGGCGGCGCAAGCAGCGGCCGCGCATGAGAGAGAGAGTGTTATGCTCACATGGTAACCGAATGGTCGGCCGCGCATGCAGACATGCCGACTCAGCATTTAGGATGTGCATAACATTGTTGTGTGCGTCGAATTGCTTTGCACTTGAAGTGCTGGGAATATTCGGACATAAACAAATGCTACAATGTTACAGTGATATAAGCGGTACAGTGTGTACCCTATATATGAGCATACTATATCTCCCTCCTTTTGAAAAATAACGTAATCTATGGAGTTATTTTGTTAATTATTGTGTTAGGTATATATATATATGTATGTTTATAAAAATTAGCAAATTAGTAAAACTTTTTTTTTTGTTATTATTATTATTTTTTTTCTTTAATATAGTAAATATTGGAAAACTTTGAAGTTGAAACTTTAAAAATTTATGCGACTATTTCTTATTATTTATTATAAAATGTATTGTGTTTCATTTTACATTTCATTTTTTAATAAAACCTGGTCTCCTATTTTTAATTCAAAGTCTAAACTATTTTTGTCGTATCTATCTTTTTGTTTTTGTTTTTTAGTTTCTAGCATTATTCTGGCTCTTTTATATGCCTGTTCTAATCTACATTTAGATTCCTTAGCATAATCTTCTATATTATATAATGGTTCTATTCTATCTATGCTATTGAAATGTTTTGATAAGTTTGGAGTTTTCCCAAAAACTAGTTCATATGGACAATAATTATGTGCCATAGAGGGTGTTGTGTTAAAGCAGTATACGAAGTATTGTAGCCATACATCCCAATCTGTTTTATCAACTGAGATGTATGAGCGTATGAACTCGTTAAGTGTTCTGTGGCTTCGCTCCACTGTTCCGACAGTCTGGTGATGGTGTGCAGTAGAATTTATGTTTTTGATATTTAAATTTTTACATAAATCTTCAATTATTGAATTTTTATATTCCGTTCCCATGTCCGTAATGAACGTCTTCATTGGACCGTACTTCAGAATAAAATCTTCGAATATAGCTTTTGCTATTGTTTTTGCACTTTTATTTTGAATTGGTATTGCTACAAGGTATTTTGTTAAATCGCAGATTAAAGTAACTGCGTATTCATTCCCTTGTTCAGACTTAGGTAGTGGACCGATCGTGTCCACGATTACCCTGTCAAAAGCTGTTTGTGGTGTTTCCGTAATTGTTAATGGTGTCTTCGTATGCGTGATTATTTTCGCTTTTTGACATTTTAGACATTTTCGTACGTACTCTGTAATATATCGAGTCATTCCTTTCCAAAAGTAATGTCTTTTGACCTTGGCCAAGGTTTTAGAAATGCCAGTATGACCTCCTTGAATTGGTTCATCATGGTATGTAGACATAATTGCTTCTTTTTCTTTTTCAGAATTTATTAGGGTCACCGGGTTGAGTAGCGCTACTCTCAATGATTTTAATGTTTTATTGCCCATTTCCTTGAAATTATCTATTGAAACGTATTCAAAGATATTTTCCCACGGTGCCACTTTAAGTTGGCTGATTTGATGTATACCGGCTTGCTTCTCAAGCCTTTGGAAAAACTGACCTAAGTCAAGGACTCCATTGGTATATAAATCGCTAACATCATATCTTGCAGTAACTTTTTTCCCATGTTTAAATAAACATAGCATATTTTTTACATGCAAGGTCACTACTTTACGTACTTCGTCATTGTTTATGACTCCGTATACGTTGGGCTTTGAAGCTTTTTCCATAGATTGCCTAGGCAAGTCTATTTCTTTTTCTCCTGCGCAGGATTTCTGTCTACTTTGATTTCTTGTAGTGACTTTGTGTATATTTCCGGTTATATTTTGTAGTTCTTTGATGGTTATTCTTGATAACGCATCAGCTACGTAATTGTCTTTTCCCTTTAAATATTCAACGGTGAAGTTGTATTCTTCTAATTCTAGCCTCATACGTGTCAGTTTGGAACTTGGGTTAGTCATTCAGAACAAGTATGTTAACGGTCTGTGATCGGTTTTGATAATGAAATGTTTGCCATAAATGTATGGTCGAAAATGTAATATTGCCCAATGTATTGCAGCTAGTTCCTGCTCGGTAGTACACTTATTACTTTCTCCCTTGGTAAAAGCTCTTGATGCATATGCAATGGGGATTTGGAGTCCGTTATGGTTTTGAGTTAAAACCGCTCCACATGCTTGCTTACTTGCATCAGTAATTATACAAAATTCTTTACTAAAATCTGGATATTGTAGCAAAGTAGGTTCCATAAGTTTTGTTTTTAAATATTCGAATGCGTTTTGGCATTCAGATGTCCATTCAAAAGGAACATTCTTTTTACATAATCGTGTTATGTGCCGTGAATAAACGGCGAAATTTTTTATGAATCTTCTGTAGTAATTGCAGAATGCTACAAAACGTCTTGCGCTGTCTGCATCGTGTGGGACTGGATAATTCAGTATGACGTCATATTTCTTGTCATCTGGAAGTATTCCTTTATCTGTGCACGTATGACCTAGAAAAGTCACCTCATGCATAAAGAATGAACATTTTTGTGGATGTAACTTTAGGTTGTATTTCCTACATTTCTCAAAAACGTCTGTTAAGTTTTTAAGCATATGTTTTTCGGAACAACCTATAACTATTAAGTCATCCATATAAAGGAATGCTTGTGAAGGTTCAAGTCCAGAGAATGCAATAGTCATCATTCTCTGAAATGAATTTGGCGCTATTTTTAAGCCAAAAGGTAATCGTGTGAATCGATACGAGCCATTGCTCGTTGAAAAGGAAGTTATGTCCCTTGAGCTTTTTTCAAGTTCTATTTGATGAAATCCTGACATTAAATCAAGACATGAAAAGTATTTTGCTCGACCTAGTTGGTCTAAAATATCATCAATTCTAGGGAGTGGAAATTTATCGGACAATAATTTTTTATAAATCTGACGATAGACAATTACTAATCGCCACTTTTTTTCTTCGGAACCTGGAACTGATTTTTTAGGGACGAGCAATAATGGGCTATTGTATTCCGATACTGAAGGTTCGACTATCCCGTCGGTGATTAGTTTTCCGACTTGCTTTTGAATTTCGTTCACCTGACCATGTGGGCTTCTATAGTTTTTTATGTAAACGGGTTCATCATCTTTCAATCTCAGTTTTTGTTTGTAGAAATTATTTGTGCTAATTGGTTCGGATTCTAATCCGAATATGTCATTATATTTTTTACATAAATTTGTGAGTTGGAATTTGAATTGTGGGGGAAAACAATTGGGATAATACAGACTTTTCTGTATTTTCTTTGTTTCCTTCAACTACTTCATAGTTCAATAGTGATTCAAATTTTAAATTGTCTGCACTGACCACTTTATCTTCGCTTGTTGTATTCAGTAGTCTTATGAAGGCATTTTGTGTTGAAGCTATTGTACTTGCTATATAAATTCCTTGCTCAATTTCTTGAGTTGGAATTAATACACTGTCCTCTTTTGAATTTAATTTTATTTTTCTAATGACTTGTGATCTTGCTGGCAGAAGAATTGAGTTATTGCCAGAACTGTATTCTATTGGAACATAAATTGGAAATTTTAAATTGTTTGGTCTTATTATAAGCCAATCTTCAGATGGCTGAAAATCTAATTGACAGTTTTATTTTTTAATAAAATCAATTCCTAAAATGCCATCACAAGGGACGGCTAAGTGTAAGTCTACGATATGAAAATCGTGTGGAATTATGTACTTGGTAGTCTGTATTTCAATTGATGTTAAGCCTTTGGATTAGTAATTTCTTGGCTAATTCCCCGTATATCTATTATGTTATTATTTTGTACGTTTTGAAATATATCTGAATTTTCTTTTACTATAGAGATTTCGGCACCTGTGTCTACCAAAAAGACAAGTTCTTTTCCAGTAGTCACATGGGTGAATGAGACGAATATATTCTGACTGAGATTAATAGTATGGACCGTTACTTTTTCTACTGTTGAACATTTAAAGGGGGTTCGGAGTTTCCCGAGGTGTCATTGGCTACTCTTGCATTGCTTGTATTGTTGTTATTGTAGCCTCCGCTCGAGTTGCCACGGCCCCTTGAGTTTCCTCTGTAGTTGCCGCGACCATTGTTTTGGTTGATATTGTTGTAGTAACCATAATTGTTACCACGACCACGAAAATTACCTCTATAACTTCCACGTCCACGGTTTCCGCCGCGCTGTGTATAATTGTTGTAGTAGAGGACCGAATTTTGTTGTCCAGTTGCTTTTGTGCAGCTGTTTACGAATTTTGAAACTGCTTCGTTCATTGTGTTGAAGTTGCCGGCTTGCATGATAAGTTTTACCTTATCAATCGTGCAGTTTTTAGTCATTGCTTTTACTGCGTGCTGTGTGGAATAACTTCTTGCTAGTTCTAGTGTTAAGCCGTCTGTTATGTATGCACTTTCTAAAGCCTTCGTCATCTGCTCAATTTCTGATGTGTATTGATTAGCAGTTTTATTTCGTTGCTGTAGGTTCATTAGCTTTGCTGACAATACCTCTACAGTTTCGCCTTTGACGTTGCTTTTTAACTTGGCAATTACTTCACCTACCGTTGTTTCGTTTCCAATTAGATTTCTTGCTACGCCCTTTAGTTTTGTCTTTATTATAGAGACGGCTAGGCTTTCGTGTTCGCCTTTTATTGACTCTATAATATGCAATGCATCAATGAAACTGGTTAAGTTTTCTGCTTTACCATCGAAAACTGGTATAAGCTTTGATGCAGTGTTAATGAAGTCGATATTAGTTTGCGCCATTTCGAAGTTATTGTTCTTAGTTATGTTTGCGCTTGAGTCTGATTCTGAATCTGTTTTATTATCTGCGTTTGATAATAAAACGGCTGGGATAGTAAGATTATTTAAATCTTCTTCCTTAATTTCCGCGTTAAAATTTTCTTGCTCCGTTTGATCTAAACCAGTTGACTCTTCCAATGTTGATTCTTCATCGGTTTCAACTGTTATTGCGGTATTAAGAATGGTAGGTACAGAGATATCCAAATTGAATTTTTCTTTTATCAATATTAGGTTTTCTCTGAGCCTTTGCAAAAATTTTGATACCCTTGACCAATGGTCGTCATTTAATTTTTCCCGTTGCCCATGTATTAATATGCGCGCCTCGTTAAAACAATTTACTACTATTTCTGCGTGTTTTTTTATTGTGCTTCCTTGAATTGGTCTGTTTTGATTAAGGGATTTGTAGGATTTATCGAACTCTGTTTTTATTTTGTTCAATTTCGCATACAAATCGTTCCATTCCATGGCAATATTATCTATGTAATTTTACCATGAGGACCGTGGTTTCACCGAGTATAGAATGGTAATCCACGATCTCTTTTACTGAGACGTATGGCAAAGTATTTAGGATTAAACCCTTTATTTTTTTATTGCTAGCAAACAAAAGGCTAAATTCCAAATTGTACATTTCCATATAAATATATTCGAATTCAGTGATTGTAATGAAGTTTTTATGGCAATGGAGAATATTTAATGCACGCATTCTAAATTCTGGATCTTTAGTAGTTATTTCCTCAAGACAGCTATCCAATTCTATCGTGTTAAATGCCATAATTTAAACACAAATAATTTAAAAAAAAAATTTTTTTTTTTATAGGGGGGTATTAAATTGAACACTCTAATCTTTTGAAAAAGAAAATTTTCTTTTTTTTTTTTTTATATCTTATCTAGATCGTGTGCTCTACTTAAATACTTCTTTTTTAAACATTTATTGTGCAATTTGTATATTTTGGTAATAAAATTTGCACTCAAGATATTAAGAGTACATGTACCCAATATAGGTCAATATTGTTTGTTCTACTTTATTAATAACGTTAGCAGTGGAGTCCACTGACTTAACGTCTACGATTCCCATTTTGGGTAGATGCACTATATCGGTATTATTATAATTAATATGATATTCATCAGAGAATTTATCTATTCTATTGTTATTCATTCATATGAAGAGATTTTATGTGGATATACGTAAATATTTCTGTCTAGCTTTTAAGGTCTGAGGAGCACGCAGAAAAATAGCGTCATTAAACAAAAATGTAGGAATTTAGTTATTCAAATCTGATTGATTAAATTATTGCCTTGTGGCATAATCGCATAAATTTCATTTTATTAATATTGAAAATTGGAAGAAAAAAAAATTTGTGTTAATATTCATATTTACACAATATTTACAATATTTTGCTCTATTGATTAAATTATTGCCTTGTGGCATAATCGCATAAATTTCATTTTATTAATATTGAAAATTGGAAGAAAAAAAAATTTGTGTTAATATTCATATTTACACAATATTTACAATATTTTGCTCTATATAAACCAATATCAGTTATATGTTGTTAGTATATAGCCTAACAGTGGTTAGTATTTTTCGAGCAGCGCTTTCGCGCATCGGCTCGGGTTTAGAAGTTTATAATTAAAGGCAACTTAGGCATTGGCATAAATGCAGCCCTTGTTGCGTTACTTTGCTCGGTTACAAAGTATTCTGTCCAGTTCTTTGATGTTTAGGTCATGCGTTTCCTTCTCCTGTGGGGTTGTTGCTATTTTCTTGTAGTCCTTCAATAATCGTCGCTGTTGCAGGAGTTTTACCCTTTTTCCACTCCTTTTTCTTTTGTGGATGGGTTTGCTGGACTCCTGTCGTGCCCTGTACTCAGCTATTGTGAGGGGGCGAGGTCCATCGTTGGGACACAATTCGAGGGCCTCTTGTAATGTTGGTGCGTCCCTTTGCTCAGCAGGAGCAGGTGCCTCCCACGACGGTGCAGAGGGCGGGCTGCCTTCCGCACTCATATGCTTCCTTCGTTGGTGTAGTCGGCGGTCTGCCTACCACACTTCAGTTTCCATCGTTGGTGCAGAAGGATTTGCCATTCCTTCCACACATGTCCTGGTCAATTTTTTTTTTCTTCCTTTTTTTTTTTTGTTGATTTTGTTGTTTGTTGTTTGTTGTTTTTTTTTTTTGTAGTCCGAGCCTTTTGGGCTCAGGCGGCGCCGGTGCTGGTCATCGCACAGACTAATTACTGTTTTATATTTTTTTTTTATCTGGCTGGAGAAATCGATTGACGATTTTCGAGGGCGGCTCTGGAGAACCAAATTTTGGACAGCTGAGGATTAGGGATCGGCTTGCATCGTCCACATTGGACGGCCACACTTGTTAAGCACTTTTGGGGCCAAAATAACGAAAATTACACAGCGCGCAGAGACAAAAATTAAACAGTCTCACTTCCTACTCGCGCACATGTCACGGTCGCCATGTAACGTTGGTTGTATGTATGTTAGACTTGATTTTATAAACACAAGAAAAGAGTGCACTGTAATGTTAATATATATATTGAGCTTTATTATTTCGTCTGTTTAGATCGGGACTCATTTTTAGAATGCACACTTAAGACTGATGTTGGCTTGGCTTACAATTCATATAGCTGCACGAGCAGCGCCGCGGCCAACGCTTATGTATCTCAATATATATGTTAATGTATACGTAAGTGTATTTAGGCGGCGCAAGCAGCGGCCGCGCATGAGAGAGAGAGTGTTATGCTCACATGGTAACCGAATGGTCGGCCGCGCATGCAGACATGCCGACTCAGCATTTAGGATGTGCAAAACATTGTTGTGTGGGTCGAATTGCTTTGTACTTGAAGTGCTGGGAATATTCGGACATAAACAAATGCTACAATGTTACAGTGATATAAGCGGTACAGTGTGTACCCTATATATGAGCATACTACACTACAACAAAGAGACAGCCAAACGGAAAAAACTATATGAATTTCTGTGAGGCAATAAGTAACGTCAACGAGGGCGCGAGACTGCACAAGGCAGTGGCTAAAAGTGCAACGGACAGTAATTTAAACCTGAGGAAAGGGAATAACACCTTCACCTCCGCGGATCGGGAGAAATTAGAATTGCTATTTGACACGCATTTCCCGGGAAGTACTCCCACTGCGGGAAACTTAATGCGTGATCAACATAGAACCCCTAGGACAGTAGCTAGTGACTGAGCAGCATCCAAGTCTATAGTTACGCCCGAGAAACTCAAATGGGCTATTGGAACCTTCCAACCATTTAAATCACCGGGATTAGACATGATCTCTCCATCTTTCTTACAGCAGGGGCAGGAACTACTCCTAACCCGCTTAAGAAGACTGATGGTGAGCAGCCTAGCCCTTGGATACATCCCAAGTGCATGGTGCAGCGCTAGGGTGGTCTTCATACCCAAGATCGGGAAGAAAGATATCACCAGCCCAAAGTCCTTCAGACCTATCAGCTCAACTTCGTTTTGTCTTAAAACGTTGGAAAAACTGGTAGACTACAGTATCAGAAGAACAGCTCTCAGAGACTGCCCGCTGCAAAACACACAGCATGCATACAAAGCAGGCCGTTCAACAGACACTGCACTTTATCAACTATGTCGCACCCTAGAAGGGGCAATTGGCAGCAAAGAAATAGCTATCTGTGCCTTTCTAGACATAGAGGGAGCCTTCGACAACACATCACATGATGCGGTTCGAGCTGCCCTGTTTAGAAGGCACATAGATGTTACTACGAGCAAATGGATTGGCAACCTACTTGAATCCAGGCAAGCAACACTTACACTGGGTTCGGATAGCGTGACAATTGCAACCAGCAGAGTCTGCCCGCAAGGAGGAGTACTCTCCCCTTTGCTATGTAGTCTGCTAGTTGATGAGCTTCTCAGAAAACTTGCTGAAAAAGGAATCCAATGTCAGGGATACGCCGATGACATCGTGATAATCGCCAGGGGCAAATTTAAAGCGACACTCTGCGACATCGTCCAACTCGGACTAAAGACAACGCTAGACTGGTGCAGGGAGGTTGGACTCAACTTTAATCCTGCTAAGACAGTCATCGTTTCCTTCACAAGGAAGTACAATCTACAGAGAATGAGACAAATCTCACTGTTAGGAACTCCTATAGAAACTAGCCGAGAGGTTAAATATCTAGGAATCACCTTGGATAGTAAGCTGAACTTCGCTTCCCATGTCCAAAAGACATTGGAAAAGTGTTACAGAGCACTCTATACCTGTCGAAAAATTGCTGGGAAATCCTGGGGAACCAGGCCTCAGATAAAACGCTATACTTAATGATTGTGAGACCAATCCTCACTTTCGGAGCACTTGCATGGGGTAAACGAGCTAAGCTCACCAGCATGCAAAACCAGCTAGGAAAGTTGCAAAGACTTGCCTGCGTATGCATGACAGGGGCAATGTGGAACTGTCCTACAACTGCCTTAGAAATTCTGATGGAACTAACACCACTCCACTGTGTAATTGAAATTCAACGCAAAGCTACACTCCTGAGAATAAGCACTGAGGGCACAGGTAGTGGTTGCATATAACAGGGATGCGACAAATCTGTTAGGTGAGGTGCCCCTAATACTCCACCCTAGGCATGAAATGACAGCCGAATTAATCTTCGAGCAAAACTTCACAGCTGGATGGATTTCGGGACATAAGGATATATCCGGAAATGAACTTGCCGATAAAATGGCAAAACTAGGAGCCGAACAGCCCCTGATAGGACCAGAGCCGTACTGTGGCATAGGGAGGCACACTATAAAGGAATACCTTAGGAAAGAGGAAGGCGCTATGAGGCAAGAACACTGGAGGAATACACCAGGCCTAATTCAAGCCAAAACTCAAATAAATAACTACAACAAGAAGAGGTTCAAGGAACGTATTCAACTAGGGAAAAATTCACTTCGTTACCGGATTACTAACCGGGCACTGTAGAGTGAAAAGTCACCTAGGTAAGATAAGACATAGAGGACGAAACTTCTAAACACATCATCGCAGACTGTCCGGCATTAGCAAGTATAAGATGGAAAATCTTAGGAACCAGAACTCTTACACCTGAGCTCCTAGAAAGAATCAACCCATTAAAACTCCTTGACTTTATTCGAGGAAGTGGGTTGATATCTGAGCTGTAGGCTCTGAATGGGGGTACAATAGATCTTACAGGTCGCGGTACACTGAACACCCCGATACTAATAATAATAATAATGCGCATTTACTTACACATAGGGCTAATTGCCGCATATAAAATTAATGCGAAAATTAAAGGCGTCTTCAAACCATTCGCCCCGAACTTTTTAAAAAAAATACCGAAAAATACCGTTACTTGATGGTATTTTGCTAGTGCCACCACTACAAAAGTTGATTTCTATATGCAAGGAAGGTCCAATTTTTGATTTCTTTCGATTAAAAATTCTATTTTGCATAAAAATGACTAAAAACAAGAGCAGCCGCAGCAAATCCTGGTCGCAGTATTACAATGCATTATCATATTCATGATTTTTAATTATTTTCGTTTTGATTTGCGACAGTTCAAAAGGAAACAAACCCAGATCAGCTGTTTGTGCCACTCACATGTCGGAGTAACATTAGCTAAATGCTAATGCGGCAATGGATTATTCCCAAAGTGTGTTTAGCCGATTTTTTAAATGCAAATTAGAAAAACATGCAGACCTCGAACATGCTCAAATGCTTTTTATATAGTAGATTTTTCTATTATTAACAAATTTGCATTTAAATTTGTTTGATTAGATGCTTACAAGACGCACATAGTGCTTAGACAGAAGAAAACATGTGCTTAAATATACAGAAAACTCAAGTCTGCAGCATGAATAAAGTGACGTTCATAATGCAGTCGATTTTTGGTGTTATTCAGTTATTCGTTTTCTACTAGAAAACAAATGATGAAGGTTATTGTTTTATATACTTGAAGAGATGGAAGATGTTCGTGCCACTCACATGTCGAAGTAACATTAGCTAAATGCTAATGCGGCAATGGATTATTCCCAAAGTGTGTTTAGCCGATTTTTTAAATGCAAATTAGAAAAACATGCAGACCTCGAACATGCTCAAATGCTTTTTATATAGTAGATTTTTCTATTATTAACAAATCTGCATTTAAATTTGTTTGATTAGATGCTTACAAGACGCACATAGTGCTTAGACAGAAGAAAACATGTGCTTAAATATACAGAAAACTCAAGTCTGCAGCATGAATAAAGTGACGTTCATAATGCAGTCGATTTTTGGTGTTATTCAGTTATTCGTTTTCTACTAGAAAACAAATGATGAAGGTTATTGTTTTATATACTTGAAGAGATGGAAGATGTTCGTGCCACTCACATGTCGAAGTAACATTAGCTAAATGCTAATGCGGCAATGGATTATTCCCAAAGTGTGTTTAGCCGATTTTTTAAATGCAAATTAGAAAAACATGCAGACCTCGAACATGCTCAAATGCTTTTTATATAGTAGATTTTTCTATTATTAACAAATCTGCATTTAAATTTGTTTGATTAGCTGCTTACAAGACGCACATAGTGCTTAGACAGAAAAAAACATGTGCTTAAATATACAGAAAACTCAAGTCTGCAGAATGAATAAGGTGACGTTCATAATGCAGTCGAGTTTTGGCAGTCGAGTTTTGTTCGTTTTCTACAGGAAAACAAATGATGAAGGTTATTGTTTTATATACCTGAAGAGATGGAAGACCATATTTTGTTCAAATATTATGATGAGTTTGGTCATAAAGGAGGAATAAAAATGATAAATGTTATTGGAAAACATGGCTTAGGAATTTAACATTAAAAGCTATAAAATTGTTTGAAATGTATTGTGTTTGCGCTTAAAAATTAATTTTACACAATTGGGAGCAGACAAATCTTCATAGCCACAATAAAATGTAAACAATCGATTGTTATCTATTGCAATGAGATCACTGTAAGCTCTGGCTGCCGGAATTAACATCTCTTTCTCTAGTCGGTTTTTTTTGGCATTTATATATACCTATTGCACCTCTCTGGGATTATTGCTCGTTGGATCGCAAGAAATATACATCATCGCTGTTGCCCCCCGCAATTATAATTATAACAATTTTATTATAACAATTAAATTTACGAGTTTTAATTTAAATAAATAAAGCTGTCAAAAAGCTGGCAGCGTCAAGACCACTTACGTTCGTGTTTACTTAGCCCAGCGCTGGATGCCATAAGGTCGTTAGATATATCGTTAGCCAACTATTCAGTAGCTCTAAATCTGCTTAATAAACGCTATTCTAATAAACGTCTTGTTTTTCAGTCCCACAAGTATCTCAAAAGGTTTGATTCTTGAAAATAAGTTGAGAAAAGGCCATTTCCGTGGACATACCCTCGGCGAAGGAATTTTATGAATTTTTGGAGAATCGGCGCTCAAAAATGGAGAACCTTCAGCATGCCATGCCAGTTGTACCTCAAACTGTCAAGTGGGAACAAATAATTAAATTAGCTCTATTATTAGTAGGATGTGCATTTTCCAAAGCGTCTGGTCATCCCATTCATCTATGTCCTTCATTTGAACATTTATATCCGTCCTTAAACCGTGGGCACCATACACGAGCTTGTACAAGCAAAAATGGCCGCGTTTGTGGAAATGGGCAATAGTTCTCAGCTAACTACCTCTCTTGTCGTTCAAGGTCCAGCTTAAAATATAACGCTATTTGCCACTGCTGTTGTTCTCGTCAAATGCAGTTCAGGTTTATTCATTCCATGCAGGGCATTGCTTGTTATAACTAAAAAAACTCGCTCAGCAACTCTGGTTTCGGGACTCGGTGAGACAAGGGTTCTAACTGTAGGGAATTCCGTCGATATTTGCCTAAAATCTCAGGCATCTGATTATTCGGCATTACTATCTGCACTCACACCCAATATTCCAAAAGCCTCAGCGAATAGACTTACTAATTGGAGCTATCATGTTTTATGATTGATTATGTGTTGGGCAGATTAAGCTGGTCCCTGGGCAACCGCTTCTTCAGAAAACTTGCCTTGGTTGGGTTGTTTCTGGTGGAGGACAAAAACATTTTAATATAAAAACTTTGCCTGCTTGTTGTGTTTCAAATCATAAAATAATGGATCGTCTTGATGAAGGTGTCCATCGCATGACGAACAAAGGAGGCGCTTGATTGCAAAAGGCATTTTACCGACATGTTTTTCAGACTAACTACAGGTGAATACTTTGTAAATCTGCCATTTAATTTCAAATCCATTAACTTAGGCGAGTAATACGCGCAAGCGCATCGTAGATATCTACATCGTCAACAAATGGTCATGCAGCCGTTTTAGAAACTGTAGCTGAAGCTGAAAAGGAGCAGTTTCTACAATTTGATGACGGAGGTAATATAACCAAGACAGTGGGCCTTGTATCGGATCGCTCTATTGACAATTTATTATTTTCATTTTTATCGCTACCCCAAAGTACAAAGCACAGTAAACTTTCCATCCTATCAACTATTGCCCAAATGTACGTCCCCCTTGGCTTTATCGGACCGGTAATTGCAAAAGTGCAAGATCTTTTAAAGGCTAAGCTGACTTGGGATGAGAGATTTCCTTTAAACTTGCAATAATCTTGGATGTATATTAGCAGCAGTTTCGGGCATTTTTGGCGGTGTACCTTTTCTAGACTAGTACTATATCCAAAGAGTATTGAGACGCCTATGGAGTTGCATGTACAATGTCTCGAAGTCTGTTGGGGAAATAAGTCTTTTGTTGGCCTCGAATATAGAGTAGCCCCGTTTAAAACGATTACCGTACAAAAGCTGGAATTGTCTAGATCGTTATTATTGTCTCAACTAATGAGTTCAGCTTAGCAGATTGGATGCTTCGATAGAAGCTACTTTTGTTGGAGGGATTCATTCGTGGTCTTGTCTTGTATTAACGTATTTGTCGCCAACCTGGTGGCATACAGGAACTCACAGCCAGCATGGAATGATCCCACTGCTGACATCCTTTCTAGGGGAGCAAATCCTGATCAGGTTCTTCAATCAAGACTTTGCCTTTCTAAGTCAATTTCAAAATAATTGGCCTACCTCTTGTTTATAGTATATAAATTTGTTTCCTGCTATGCAAGGAAGCTTTCATAAACGGCAGTTGCAAGCCGGACACCGTGCCCTGCTTTCAAATTTGTGCTTGCAGTTTTGGCCCATTGGCGTCTCAAGAGTGGTCAGTAAATGCATCAAGTTCTTCCGGACTAAGCCACAGTTGATTAGCCTCCCGAAGGAACAACTAGCAGGATCCCCAGCATATAAAGTTAGTGAACTAAACTTCTGCGGTCCCTTTTACTACAGGTCGTCCGTTCGCAGCAGGCCTCCAGTAAAGTGCTACAACTCAGTTTTTGTTTGCTTTACAACCAAGGCTGTGACTTCAGAGCTTGTTCAAGACCTAACAACGAGCTCGTTTCTCGGTGCGCTAAGGCGATTCATTGCTACGCGAGGCATGAATAATCAAATTTGGAGCGATAACGCGATAACTTTTTAGAAGTAAAAAATTATTTGCAGGGGCTTGTTCGATTGGTCTTGAGCACTTCATTACTCCTCGATCGCCTTATTTGGGAGGTTTAAGGGAGGCAGCAGTAAAATTAGCATCATTTTTATTGACCAGTTGATGAACTGATGACTTTAGTGTGTCAGATTTGTTCATATTTGAGGAATTGATGACTTTAGTGTGTCTGATTTCTGCAATCGTTAATTTTCGGCCTTTAGTTTCGATCCCAGAAAGCCCTGACGATCTAGACGTTTTGAATCCTGCTTACATGCTTCTCGGTGGACCTGCTGAAGCAATATTAGAGCCTGATTTGACTGCCTTAAAATAAAATCGTTTGGTGGGCTGGCAACGTGTCACCCATCATCAGCAATCTTTTGGGTTCGTTGGCGTAAGGAGTATCTGACCCTGCAGCAACAACGCCCCAAATGGCGCCTCGCAACTCGATCACTTTAGTCAGATGATCTGGTCTTCGTCAAGGATGAGAATCTTCCATTAATGCTTGGCCTCTGGCCCGAGTGGTTGGCCTTATTCTAGGAAATGATGGCATATCTCCCGTGGTAGACCTAAATTCTGCTACCGGCAACATTCGCAGAGCAGGGAACAAGCTGTGCCGTATGCCTATAGATGATGCTGTTAAAAGTTATTCTTTCAAGGGAGGAGTATGTTGGAAGCAGACAAATCTTTATAGCCAAATTGAAGTGTAAACAATCGATTGTCATCTATTGCAATGAGATCACTGTAAACTCCAGCTGCCGGCATTAACATCCCTTTCTCTCTAGCTCTCTTATCGTTGTTTTTTTGGCATTCATATATACCAGGGGTAAATCCACATGCTTATGGGGATGGGAAGGCCGGTACATTAGATAAGATTGCCGGTCACATTCTTCTATACACTTATAATTTTTCGTTTCTTGCTTGCGGCCCGATTCGTTACCGATAAGACCGAGGCAAGGCAACAAAAATTACATTGTTTTTTTTTGGATGGCTAAGTCGAATGGAATTTGTTTTTGTCTTATCCTTGGGGCTCTCACGGCTTATTATTCGTTGGATCGAAAAAAAATATACACGGTCGTTGTCGCCCCCGAAATTTTTTAAGCCCAAAACAAATCTTTTGTAATGATTAAATTTACGAGTTATTATTTTAATAAATTTTAGATCGGATTGTAAATCTTTGTGGCAAGAAATATCCTTATACTGCAGAAATATTTTAACATTATCTGCGTACAAAAGTACGCAAGAATAACTTATAATTAAGGGGAGGTCATTAATAAATAAAGTAAAAAGAAGCTGACTCCCTTGCTGGCGATAACACGGAGATGATTAGAAGTTGAATTTGGAAACAGGACCCTTCGAGTCTTGCCTCTTAAATTACTTAAGATCAATCTTAAATCAATGATAAACTGGAAACACTAACAGGTCGAGTTTCCGAATATCTCATATAAACCATTATAACCCAATCGACATTAAAAGATCAAAGCTGCATTAAATGACTTGACAAAGAATGTTTGTTTAATCGCCAAAAACAACAAATTCAAATGAAATTAGGACGCGCTGTAAAATTATTTTAGGGCGTTCCATGTTGTGAGACATAATGAATTGATTGTGTATGCAAAACACATACAAGTTAATCAACCCGTGAAACCGGGCCGCTTATGACTTTAATAAACAATTTTCAAAATTCAATTTATGCAATGTTTGTCTATGCCTTTGCATTTGCCTTTGTCTTTGCCCATGCCTTTGGCTTTGGAGTCCGCTCTTGGTTTCCCTGCCAAGATAAGCAAACAAAACTTAAGTAAACATAAGTTTCCACTCGAAGCCCAATCAATTGCGTTCTAAGTTCAAACTATTGCGATTCAAGCCCAAACAAATTGCATCGGTGAGCATAGTTGAATTTCACACAAGGATGCCATGATTTCATCCTAAGCTTATATTTGAAACAAAAAAAAAAAAGTTCTTGAAGCTCAAAGAAAAGCTTCTGGCCGAGGTTCGTTGGATAAGATTTTAGAATTAAGCGAGCAGTCCATTATGGATCAAGAAACAGATCGGAAGTAAAAAATTCGAATGTGAAAAATAAAGTGTATTGTATTTGTTGTAAGGATGCTCTCTGGCCGGGGTACAGATCTCAGTCAGATCCAGGAGTCCTTTACAAGAAATTTGTAAATCAGTTGAGTTGATTGCGTCGTATCTTGCTCCGGAGTTAAAAATCCAACGGGCTGGACCTGTGGGCGAGGCCAAGCCAGGCGAACGATTTCACGAGGGTGGGAACGCCGTGTGATTTCACTGGGCACTTCCGCGATTGGGGCGCGTAAGTCGTTTTCCGCGTGTCGGAGTCCACAAATCAACCGAGCTGGACCTTCGGGCGAGGCCAAGCCGGGACACTATTTCGCGAGAGTGGGACCGGTGGGTGAAGTCACTGATCGCTTCGGTAGTCCAGGCGCGCAAGTCGTTTTCCACGTATCGGAGTCCAAAAATCCACCGGGCTGGACCTTCGGGCGAGGCCAAGCCGGGTAGAATTTGTCGGACGTGGGGGGATTGAAGGGAAAAGGATGGCGGTATGATTGACCAATCGGGAATGATGTCCGCGCGCAAGTCACATGCATTACGAGGAAGAAAGCTAAGGTACTAGACCAGACGGGCCGGGTGTCCGCGTACGGGTCGCATGCGTTACGAGGAGGGAAGCTAGGATACTAGACCAGACGGGACGGGTGTCCACGTACAGGTCACAAATACTACGAGGGGGGAAGCTAGGATACTAGACCAGACGGGCCGGGTGTCCGCGTACAAGTCACAAATACAACGGGGAGGGAAGCTAGGATACTAGACCAGACGGGCCGGGTGTCCGCGTACAGGTCACATGCACTACGAGGAGAGAAGCTACGAATAAAAAATCACAAACGAGGGATTTCACTTTCACTTCTTTTCTTAAATTTTTTGCTAGATTGTTTTATTTATCTAATACCCTCCTACGAGTCCGCTAAACCGTCCTTAACGGAGAGGAATATTAGGTACACTAGCCTCAGTCCACTTATTCACTTTTCGCGTGCCGTCGCGCGGTCGTGGCGTTACTTCGGATTACACGAAAAATTACTGCGGGAGACACGTCTGTCCCGTCTTACCATTCCGACACACGAGACCGCCAACTCGATCGTTGTATGACCACCTTCCCCACGCTCCCTTTTTCTCGCGTTCGGGATTTCTGGTCTATCCCTTACTTTCTAGTATTTTCTACTAACTTACTAAATATCGGCTAGCGTTGCCAATCGGGTTTGGAACTTAACTATGGCTTAATATTCGGTTTCAATTTAATATTTATTATCAATAATACGTCGCTTACACCTTTAACCTTACATACTATCAATAATTGTATCGTACACCGTCTAGGTGTGTACGTTACATTGTGAAATTAATTAAAAAGGTTTAACACCAAGTTACATAAAATAAAAAATATATTTTTTTAACAAAATTACTAGTGACAAACTTAATTTACATGTTGGTTCTGGTTCACCTCAGGCGAATGGGCAGGTTGATATGATTAATATATGTTTATTTATCTATTTATTTCGCCCACGGTTTATTTCGGTCCGTAACGCTTTCTTACCTGGCTACGTATATATATTTATGATTACTCTTTCGCACTTAAATAAAAAAAAATAATTACCAACCTATGCTTGAGATCGGTTTTATTTGAGAAATAATTCAATCGCATGTAAGTTGTAAGTTTGTTACACTAACAAAAGGCTTTGTAAAGCCGCTCGTTTTAAAAGTATTTGGTCATGCGTAACTTAAAATAAAACTACGAGGGAAAAAGTTTCACTTCTTCCCGCACTGGCTGATTTCCGACGAACAACAAAACAGCAATTGAGCATACACCTGTTGGGCTTTGACTCGCCGGCCGCTCTCTACGTTAATGAGCAGCTCACGAGAGATAATTTCCTTATATTTAATATGCGTGAAGTGCAGTGGGAGAGAGGATATTTACATTATCCAGCAGCTTGATGAGCTCTCAGCGATCACGGCTGCTGAGTCTGCTCTCCCCCTTTCTGGATCCAGCGCACTGGTTGCCGAAGTTACCCCTCGTGCTGTCCAAAATAGCTTTCGTAAATAACATCTCTCTGACCTCTTTATTTTTATAGTTCTTAAGAGTAATTTAGGTTTTCTAGTGGTAATCTTTTTTCGTTCAAATCTAGCTTGTGCTCTCTCAATTCATATGTGCGTTTCCCAATTTACCTTATACCCCACTATTAATGCAGGTCAATACAAATAATGCAACAGCGAGCAGTCTGCTGAGCAGATCAAATGTTGATGTAGTGTGTTTTTCAGAAACATGGTTTGTAAGTGGCTACAGTGACGTCCCTTTGATTTTGGCTACGTGCTGCATAGGTCCGACAGATTAAAACACGCAGGTGGTGTAGCGATTTTTGTAAGCAACAAATACACTTCGAAACTTATTAAATCAAACCCGATCGAAGGTATAGTTGAATTTTTGTTTGTAGAAGTCGTAGATCCTAGTTTCAAGTCAAAAATGTTTATCTGTTGTATTTATAGACCCCATCGAATGACCGAATATACTGATCTCTTAGACTCCGTATCAGACATATATGTGGCGTACGAAAACGTAATCCTGGCTGGATATCTTAACAGCAACATGATCAAATCAATCAATTTCAACAACCTACTAACTGAATTTGACAATTATGACTAGACAAACATTTATGATCTGACTTCGCCACAGGAACAACTTATATTATTTAACTCCAACATTCGACGGTTATTTGAACACTGTGTTCCATTAAAAACAAAAACACAAAAACCTGCCGTACAGCCAGGGCTTAACTTAAAAATTAAAAAACAAATTCGCCTGCGGGATAACGCCTACAAACGCATAGAAAAACAAAGTGCAGTGGCTAAATCGGACTTTTATGTAGACGCCCTTAATAAGAAATTTTCAGAAGTTTCTTCCGTCATTCCTACACATAATTTGTACCTGAACTCAACAACATCCTGTGATATTATTTTTAGCTTTATGTGTGTACGTCCATGTGATGTCCTTGAATGTATACTCAAAGTAAAATTTCTCGATAATGTTAGCCCCAAATTTATAAAAATGTTGCTCCCAAAACTAATTTGTTATATTACCCATATTTTTCATACAGTTTTTACCATGTCAATGTTTCCTGATTCCTGAAAAATTGCTAAAATTTTGCCCGTCCCGAAATCAAAAAATGAATTTAGACCAATTTCCATCTTGCCTTTCCTTGCAAAGTTATTTGTGCAATTAGTTGCCCTGCAGATGCAAACTCTCCTGGTGAACAATATTCTTCTAAGTTGCAAGCAATGAGGTTTCAAAAAGCACAGCAGTTGTACAACTGACATTTTAAAGATATCCGAAGACATTCGCCAAAAAATTTATGACAGCAAGGTAACCCTCCTAACACTTCTTGATTTTAGCAAAACATTTGACTCGATAAACCACGAAATACTCTGCACAAAGATTCGAACACTGTACAATTTTTCTTCAAGTGCAATAAACCTCATCCGAACATATCTCACAAACAGGCCGTCGTCTCCGGGTCGCAAAAATCTTCATTTCTGCCTCTCCCACAAGGAGTCCCACAATGCTCAGTTTTAAGTCCACTGTTTCGAATCAAAATGCATTCTAATTCATAAAAAATCAATTGGCTTTAGCTGTTTTCCAAAGATTGAGGTAAAAAATGTTGAAATAGAATTTGTTAAACGAGTCACAAATCTGGGAATAGAATTTAAATCCACCTTAACGTGGGATGACCATGTGAACAAAGCCACAGGAAAAGCATATGGCATTCTCAGGCAGCTTTCCTTATCCCGAAACCTTATTCCACAGAATATCAGGATGTTTGTAGCGAAAACCTGCATAATTCCAACGTTCTTTTACGGTATTGAAGTATTTGGTTCCTGTGACGCCATAAGCATGAGAAGACTAAAAGTTTCCTTCAACGCAATTGCGCGATATGTTTTTAATTTAAACCGCAGGGAGCACATAACATATTACTCAAATAAAATTTTTGAACTAAGCCTTGAGTCATGGTTTAAGTTAAAAACCCTCTTATTTATACATAAACTCCTGACTAAAAAAGAGCCGCAGTACTCAATTGAACATGTGCAACTGGCTTCGTCTGCTAGAACAAACAACATTGTCTGCAAAAGATTAAAATTGGCGATGACGGAAAAACACTTTTTCATACAGGCTGTTCGCTATTGGAATAACCTCCCAAACAATATTAAAAGTATAAGAAATGAAACGCACTTATAAACTATTTAAAGGGCACAAGCTAATTCTTATTTTAATTTTAATTTATTATTTTTAATGTTAATCTCATTTTGTTTCAAATTCAATTCATTTCTTTATGTTACTCATGTCACCAAAACCTATTAAATGTATTAATCTGTATATGTTAAAATTAGTATTGTTATTGTAACGTAATGTAATGTAATTGTACTTCTAGTATTTAAGTTTTATTGTACGAATCCCAAAGTATTTAAGTTTTAATGTAACAATCACAAAGTGACCGATGAATCTTAAAAGACTTAGGCTTATATACGTCGGGATACCAAAACAAATAAATTAAATTAAATTAAATTAACAAAAAAGGGCGCAAAATCTCGGAGGTGCCCAGCAGGAGCATAAAAGCATTCTTTTGAGAGTATTCCTAGACAGTATTTTAAACCAATATATATATATATATAATAAAAATTAATTAATTTCTGGGATTTCGTTGTAGAAAGAGTTGAATATGTACTTAATAACACACAGCATCGCAGTATAAAACATCCAAGTGAAATGTTGTTTGGGTTGATACAAAGAAACAAGGGATGAGTTAAGAGGGCAGTTAAGAGAGGAGTTCGAAAATTTAATGAGCATAGATATTGTAATGAAAGTAACCAAGGGTTTCCCTAGAACCTTTCAGTGAGCTTTCGATATTCGGACACAATGCAAGTTGACAACCCGGCTGTCAGATCAATTCCCTCTTTCTCGATTCTCTTTCCTCGGTGGGCGGACGTCGTAATTACGACCGCGTTTGAACTCTATGAAATAAGGCATAAAGAAAGTTACCACTCGTGTTTGCTTGTTTGAGTTGAGGCGGGAAGATCGACAGTAGTGAGGGCCACCACACCTAACAAAAAAAGTATCCGCTCCGCTTTCCGTAGCGATAACCGCACCGCGCGGAAGAATTTCGTTGTAATATAGTTGGAGACATAAACTAAGGAGGTATATGACTATTAGAAGAAAAGTGTAAAGAGTAAAAATATTACAACCTTTTTGGGTAATAATATTTTTCATTTCTAAGTAGGTTATTATGTAGTAGTACAGTGGGAATTTTAAAGGACCATATAGAAATGATAAAGTTTTAAGTTTTAAGAAAAGAAATAAATAAATAAATATGTTGAAGGTCTTCAACATACAAAAAACCGTCTCTGAGTGTTTGGAGTGTACAGAATGTATGACATTGGATGAAAAGAAATTAAGCTTACAAAATTGAAATAAACGGGTTTTTAGTAGTATTAAATAAAACACATAGATCAGCGATTACTTAACGACTAATTTTATTTCTAACAAAAGATTTGGCTGTAAGCTTATCATAAGTGTAAGTCAAATATAATATTAAAACTAATGTAATTTCTATGTAAATATTGCAAAATATTAGAAAAGATCGGGACATCTCAGGTGTCAGGATGGCCGAGTTGAAGCAGGCTTCCACTAAATTTAGCGCTGTAACAGTTTGATTGCAGCTCCATAGTTTTGTTGTTGCTTAAGACCGTTAGAAAATGTAATATAGATATTTCTGTCTAACATGTCATAAAAATCTGTTAGCAAAAAAGTTATCTCTTTCTAAGCCAATGTGCTTAAGAACCGTTGATAAAGAACCCAAAACGGCGGGTTTTTTTGAGTTGGCTGGGGGTAGCTTATTCAGTCTGAAACAGAACAGTGATCGGAGTGTATAAGTGGACGACTACCAAAGAAAATAAAAAGAAAATTGAAAACTGAGAAACTAAAACTAATATAAAAAACAATTTTAGGATATGTGTTTTTCTGTCTGTTTGTTTATGAGTTTTCAAATGTAGTGTCTTCTTGTAAAGTCCATATGTATGCCTGTTCAGAAAGATAACTGTGCGGGGGACAAAAGATAACTCTCTCGCTCAGGCAAACAAATGCGGTCTCTGCGTAGGCCACAGATAAGACTACAATAAAAATCTTAAAAACTTCATTGAACTAAGCCTTGAGTCATGGTTTAAGTTAAAAACCCTCTTATTTATACATAAACTCCTGACTAAAAAAGAGCCGCAGTACTCAATTGAACATGTGCAACTGGCTTCGTCTGCTAGAACAAACAACATTGTCTGCAAAAGATTAAAATTGGCGATGACGGAAAAACACTTTTTCATACAGGCTGTTCGCTATTGGAATAACCTCCCAAACAATATTAAAAGTATAAGAAATGAAACGCACTTATAAACTATTTAAAGGGCACAAGCTAATTCTTATTTTAATTTTAATTTATTATTTTTAATGTTAATCTCATTTTGTTTCAAATTCAATTCATTTCTTTATGTTACTCATGTCACCAAAACCTATTAAATGTATTAATCTGTATATGTTAAAATTAGTATTGTTATTGTAACGTAATGTAATGTAATTGTACTTCTAGTATTTAAGTTTTATTGTACGAATCCCAAAGTATTTAAGTTTTAATGTAACAATCACAAAGTGACCGATGAATCTTAAAAGACTTAGGCTTATATACGTCGGGATACCAAAACAAATAAATTAAATTAAATTAAATTAACAAAAAAGGGCGCAAAATCTCGGAGGTGCCCAGCAGGAGCATAAAAGCATTCTTTTGAGAGTATTCCTAGACAGTATTTTAAACCAATATATATATATATATATAATAAAAATTAATTAATTTCTGGGATTTCGTTGTAGAAAGAGTTGAATATGTACTTAATAACACACAGCATCGCAGTATAAAACATCCAAGTGAAATGTTGTTTGGGTTGATACAAAGAAACAAGGGATGAGTTAAGAGGGCAGTTAAGAGAGGAGTTCGAAAATTTAATGAGCATAGATATTGTAATGAAAGTAACCAAGGGTTTCCCTAGAACCTTTCAGTGAGCTTTCGATATTCGGACACAATGCAAGTTGACAACCCGGCTGTCAGATCAATTCCCTCTTTCTCGATTCTCTTTCCTCGGTGGGCGGACGTCGTAATTACGACCGCGTTTGAACTCTATGAAATAAGGCATAAAGAAAGTTACCACTCGTGTTTGCTTGTTTGAGTTGAGGCGGGAAGATCGACAGTAGTGAGGGCCACCACACCTAACAAAAAAAGTATCCGCTCCGCTTTCCGTAGCGATAACCGCACCGCGCGGAAGAATTTCGTTGTAATATAGTTGGAGACATAAACTAAGGAGGTATATGACTATTAGAAGAAAAGTGTAAAGAGTAAAAATATTACAACCTTTTTGGGTAATAATATTTTTCATTTCTAAGTAGGTTATTATGTAGTAGTACAGTGGGAATTTTAAAGGACCATATAGAAATGATAAAGTTTTAAGTTTTAAGAAAAGAAATAAATAAATAAATATGTTGAAGGTCTTCAACATACAAAAAACCGTCTCTGAGTGTTTGGAGTGTACAGAATGTATGACATTGGATGAAAAGAAATTAAGCTTACAAAATTGAAATAAACGGGTTTTTAGTAGTATTAAATAAAACACATAGATCAGCGATTACTTAACGACTAATTTTATTTCTAACAAAAGATTTGGCTGTAAGCTTATCATAAGTGTAAGTCAAATATAATATTAAAACTAATGTAATTTCTATGTAAATATTGCAAAATATTAGAAAAGATCGGGACATCTCAGGTGTCAGGATGGCCGAGTTGAAGCAGGCTTCCACTAAATTTAGCGCTGTAACAGTTTGATTGCAGCTCCATAGTTTTGTTGTTGCTTAAGACCGTTAGAAAATGTAATATAGATATTTCTGTCTAACATGTCATAAAAATCTGTTAGCAAAAAAGTTATCTCTTTCTAAGCCAATGTGCTTAAGAACCGTTGATAAAGAACCCAAAACGGCGGGTTTTTTTGAGTTGGCTGGGGGTAGCTTATTCAGTCTGAAACAGAACAGTGATCGGAGTGTATAAGTGGACGACTACCAAAGAAAATAAAAAGAAAATTGAAAACTGAGAAACTAAAACTAATATAAAAAACAATTTTAGGATATGTGTTTTTCTGTCTGTTTGTTTATGAGTTTTCAAATGTAGTGTCTTCTTGTAAAGTCCATATGTATGCCTGTTCAGAAAGATAACTGTGCGGGGGACAAAAGATAACTCTCTCGCTCAGGCAAACAAATGCGGTCTCTGCGTAGGCCACAGATAAGACTACAATAAAAATCTTAAAAACTTCATTGAAAAAAAACAGTTTTAATTCAGAACTCAATGTATAAGGTTGTTTCATTTAGTTTGCTCCTTCGACAACTCTGCAGTTTTCTCCCACCATTGGTATGAGACTCAAAGCTAAGGCCAACACCTAAAGTATTGCAAAGTAAACAAGCTTGCTTAAGGTCTAAATAATTGACTTTTGTTTTCCCCCACCAGTAATACAAAACCGAGATAAATTAAAAACAAGAAAGGAAGAAAACTTCGTCAAGCCGAAGTTCATATACCCTTGCAGCTATTGCAAAAATTAAATATTCTTGAAAACATTAAAATTATGATTGACTTGCGTGTATGTTTACAGTGAAGCTATTTGATAGTTCCTATGGCAGCTATATGATATCGGTTTCCGATTTTAATAAAATTAAAAGCGTAATTCTGAACTGTCAAATTATTAATTAATCATAAAGAATTTCTAAAAAAAATTAAAAAATAAAAAAGTTAAATGAAAAACAAATTTTTGTTTGAATATCTTTATTGTTTGCATGGAAGCTTTAAGTTATAGTCGTCCGATTTTGATGAAATTTAAACCGTAATTCTAAAATATTTAACCATTACTTTATCTCAAAGAACTAATAAAAAAATTAAGAAACAGCAAAGAAATAATTTTTTTTATTTATTTTTTTTAAGTCGAAGAACTAAAAAAAAAATTTAAAAACACCAAAGATATAATTTTTTTTATTTATTTTTCCGATGGTTTCTATGGGAGCTATATGCTATAGTCGTCCGATCCGGCTCGTTCCGACTTATTTATATAAGTTAACACCCAAAATAATACAATTTCTCAGACAGAGGAAATGAGTAAGCATTGATTGCACAACAAACAGCAAAGCAATGCCCTCAATAATAGAATTTCCCAAACCGTAGAAGAGAGCATTAATTGCACAACTAACAGCAAAGCAATGCTCTCAATAAAGTTCTAACGAACTTAGCTTGCACCTTTTGGTCAGCGATCGTGGGAATGCAGAATAGCCAATTTCCAAAGTTGATCGAACTCAACTTAGTGCATACAACAAAAACTATAATTAAAATGCACTGGCCAATTACAATTAAGTTTGGCCAACGGCGACGGCGACCAAGAGCAGCAACCAATAATATGAAAGAACGTCAGCAGAAACATCAACAGCGGCAGAGACGGCGGCAGCGATGGAGCGACGCGTAGCTATAAAAACAATTGTTTAATCTAAGTAAGTTAGTTCTTAATCCAACTCAATAAAGAAAAGATAGATTTTTTTATATAAAAATCATAATCAATCTTTTAACTGGCGCCCGAGCAGGGACCTGATTAAAACCGCGAAAGGATAACAAGTTCCGCGTCTCGCGAAGTTCAGAAAGTAAAAAATTCTGACGTTTCGTTTCAAACCTCCGCCTAATCAGTGAGAAGTAAAAAACCAAAAATACCGAGATTCGGAAGTGCAAAAGTGCCGTTTAAAAAACGCCGCAAATTGTCACTCCTGAAAAAAAAAAAAAACAGGACTTGTACCCGGTGGAATAATCAGGCCAAATTTTTTCGCCGTGATCCCTTTAGTATCCGTTCGAAGGGAACGTGAATTAAGGTACAGAGAAGGCCCCTTAGTAAACTCACACTCAGGAGAAATCGTTGCAGAGTGGGATAAAACGGAATCTGCCGAGCCTGTCATCACGAGAGCACGCCGAGATATGTTACTACTGTAAGAATAGTTTTAAGCAATTTATTAAGAAAAACATAAAAAATATTTAATCGAAAAATATTCAAAGAAGAAAAAGTTTTACCCAAATATAAAGTGTAGAAGACATATTTTAGTGAGTTAAAAAGAAAAAAATCCAAAATATAGGGAAAATAAAAATTCCCACACAATAATTACAAAGGTAATAAAAAATCGCACACCCTAATTCTTAGAAGACAACTTCCGAATTCTGAATAACTAAAATTAAAAAATTAAATTAAACTTTTCGCTGCTCATATATCCATACCCAAAATTACCGAACAAGATTTGGCAGACAGTCTCGCGAATCTTACCGGACCCTCATCAGCCAGTTCCACACAAATAAACACACGAATCATGACCGAGAGGGACATTGAGGAAAAAATAAAAACAATCTTAGAGACAAATCTCAGTAGACTAGTAAAGGAAATACTTAATCCAATTAAAAGAGAATTAACGCACAATCTTAGTGAGTTAGATAAATTACCAGACATTGTTCGGACACTTAGAGACTTTTCAGGAAACAAAAGTGAATATTCATCATGGAGGAAAAGTGTCGAGAGGGTGTTAAAAATCTATGAAAACAGAATTGGTTCACCAAAATATTATGGAATTCTTTTAGCAATCCGTAACAAAATTACTGGTCAAGCGGACGCAGTATTAGAATCATATAATACCCCCTTAGATTGGACAGCTATTTCAAAATGCCTAACAGCGCATTTCGCCGACAAGCGCGACTTAAAGACCTTAGAATATCAACTATATGCTCTTAACCAAGGTAACAATACTATAGATGAATATTATCAGGCAGTCTATCAACAATTATCACTAATTCTGAACCAAATTGGCAGCTTAGATGCCTCACAAGAAACTATACAATCTCTGACAGCCATGTATAGGGAAAAAGCCTTAGACACTTTTGTCAGAGGACTTAATGGAAACCTGGCACAATTGCTGGCCATTAAAGAACCACATGACTTAGGACACGCTCTACATTTATGCAGTCTGCTAGAGAATCAAAATGCTAGGAATAACCAGACACATAATTAAACAAAAATCTTACACGGAAGAAAAACTTATTGCAATCTTAACTAGTAAACTTGATCCGAAGCTTATAAACGGAATCATTACATCCGAAGAGGTAATGGGAAAAATTCAAAACATTTACCCTACCTATTTTAAATCATACAAGGTAAGGTTTACTCAAAACGAAATAGACGACGTAACTTCGGAGTCCCAACAAAACGAAATAATTATCCTCGAACATAAACGAACCCATAGAGATGCAAAAGAGAACAAATTACAAATTTTGAAGAATTATTTCTTTCCACAACTTACCAAGAAAATCCAAGCAATAGTTCAAGCCTGTCAAACTTGTAAAGAATCAAAATACGATAGACACCCCCCAAAAGGAGAAATCCAACCGACCCCTATTCCTAATTACCCAGGAGAAATAGTTCACATAGATATTTATATTACCGAAAAACATAGAGTCTTAACGGGAATTGACAAGTTTTCAAAATATGTTCAAGTAAAAATTTTAGAGTCAAGAGCATCTGAAGATATTCAAAATCCGTTGAGGGAAATGTTAATTGCTTTCGGTATGCCGAAATGGATAATAATGGACAACGAACGATCATTTGGCTCAGCAGCAATAAAGTTTATGTTAGAAGATGAACTCAAAATATCATTACACACCACCGCACCGTACGCATCGACAAGTAACGGACAAATAGAAAGGTTTCATTCAACCCTATCTGAAATCATGCGGTGTCTCAAAAAAGACAACGGGAGCATATCATTTGAAGATTTAATCTTTAAAGCAGTTCAAGAATATAATAAATCGATACATTCTGTAACAAAAGAAAGACCCATAGACATATTTTTCAGAAGCACAATCTCTAGTTCAACAGAAGACATAGAAAAGAAACGAGAAGAAATAAAAAAGAAAATTAAAAATAAACAAACAGCCGACCTCGAATACCATAATCAAGGAAAAATATTACCAAAACTTTTTAAGCCAGGCGAAACTGTACATGTAAAAATAGATAAAAGATTAGGAACTAAACTTACACCGAGATACAAAACCGAGAAAGTAGCGGAAAATAGAACGACCACCATTAAAACACAAACCGGAAAAATCATACATAAAAATAATATAAGAACATAATTTTTCAGATTATTTTTACCAACATGCTTGGGAATAACTACAGTCCTCGACTATTCCAATTCACAGAACAATTCACGACTATCAGATCTTAGAAGACAAGATAAATGAGCAGCTAGAAAACAACAATAGACAAGTAGTAATTAACAGATTAATTAATCAAAAAATAAACCAACTTACTAACGCTACTAATGCAATGTTGAAAATTACCCAGAGCTCGGAAGAAATCATAAATCAGAAAGCAAATATTTTAAAGTATAAAATTCAATTAATAAAAGAAGAAATAATTAACATAATATACGCAATTACATGGGCCAAATCTAATACAATAAATTCATTTGTACTTACAAACACAGAAACCAAAATAGTGGAAGAAATTTTTAAAAAAGAAAATAACTTATTTTTTAACATAGAAGAATTATTGGAATTTGCTCGAATCAAGTTAGCCACAAATGGCAACGACCTTATTTACATTATTAGCTTACCAACCATTGAATCAGATAATTGTAGAACTTTAAAAATTAAAGCAATAAAAAAAGCCCAAATAATCAATGATATAAAATATGAAAATTTTTTAGAATGTAAGAGACAATTATTGGCAATAATTAAACCTTGTGAATCCTATAATGATAAGACAAGTTGTAATTCAGAAAATTTGTTAGATTTAAGCAATGATACTTGCGTAAACGCTCTATTAAACCTTCGAGAACCAGAATGTAAGATGATCAACAATCAACATATACCGGATTTCGAAGAAATACTACCAGGCACCATCCTGCTAAACAACTTCAATGGACCAGTCTCACTAGATGAAAAACTTCTACAACTGCAAGGCTCTTTCATAATACAATATCGTAATTCGACGGTAACAATTGGTGAAACCATCTTCAAGTCAAAGGAAATCAACGTAGTCGAACCAGAACCTCCGTTATTCCAACTATTGGGCGAAAAGACTAAGTTAGAGGAAGTTCTCTCACTACAAATGGTCAAGGAACTCAACATTAACCATAGAATCTTCCGTTAGCTACGGATCCGCCATCATCCTACTACTTCTTATAATAGGATCAATCACGGAACTCCTACGAAGACGTAGGTCAACGGAAAGGACACCAGTTTCCGTGCCAGAAACGCAAGAAAAGCCCACGCACTCCGGACCTGTACTCTACTACGTTGCGACCGAGGACAGTCGCGTTTAAGGAGGGAAGAGTTAACACCCAAAATAATACAATTTCTCAGATAGAGGAAATGAGTAAGCATTTATTGCACAACAAACAGCAAAGCAATGCCCTCAATAATAGAATTTCCCAAACCGTAGAAGAGAGCATTAATTGCACAACTAACAGCAAAGCAATGCTCTCAATAAAGTTCTAACGAACTTAGCTTGCACCTTTTGGTCAGCGATCGTGGGAATGCAGAATAGCCAATTTCCAAAGTTGATCGAACTCAACTTAGTGCATACAACAAAAACTATAATTAAAATGCACTGGCCAATTACAATTAAGTTTGGCCAACGGCGACGGCGACCAAGAGCAGCAACCAATAATATGAAAGAACGTCAGCAGAAACATCAACAGCGGCAGAGACGGCGGCAGCGATGGAGCGACGCGTAGCTATAAAAACAATTGTTTAATCTAAGTAAGTTAGTTCTTAATCCAACTCAATAAAGAAAAGATAGATTTTTTTATATAAAAATCATAATCAATCTTTTAACTGGCGCCCGAGCAGGGACCTGATTAAAACCGCGAAAGGATAACAAGTTCCGCGTCTCGCGAAGTTCAGAAAGTAAAAAATTCTGACGTTTCGTTTCAAACCTCCGCCTAATCAGTGAGAAGTAAAAAACCAAAAATACCGAGATTCGGAAGTGCAAAAGTGCCGTTTAAAAAACGCCGCAAATTGTCACTCCTGAAAAAAAAAAAAAACAGGACTTGTACCCGGTGGAATAATCAGGCCAAATTTTTTCGCCGTGATCCCTTTAGTATCCGTTCGAAGGGAACGTGAATTAAGGTACAGAGAAGGCCCCTTAGTAAACTCACACTCAGGAGAGATCGTTGCAGAGTGGGATAAAACGGAATCTGCCGAGCCTGTCATCACGAGAGCACGCCGAGATATGTTACTACTGTAAGAATAGTTTTAAGCAATTTATTAACAAAAACATAAAAAATATTTAATCGAAAAATATTCAAAGAAGAAAAAGTTTTACCCAAATATAAAGTGTAGAAGACATATTTTAGTGAGTTAAAAAGAAAAAAATCCAAAATATAGGGAAAATAAAAATTCCCACACAATAATTACAAAGGTAATAAAAAATCGCACACCCTAATTCTTAGAAGACAACTTCCGAATTCTGAATAACTAAAATTAAAAAATTAAATTAAACTTTTCGCTGCTCATATATCCATACCCAAAATGACCGAACAAGATTTGGCAGACAGACTCGCGAATCTTACCGGACCCTCATCAGCCAGTTCCACACAAATAAACACACGAATCATGACCGAGAGGGACATTGAGGAAAAAATAAAAACAATCTTAGAGACAAATCTCAGTAGACTAGTAAAGGAAATACTTAATCCAAATAAAGATTTTTCCAAATATACAGACCAAACAATTAAAAGAGAATTAACGCACAATCTTAGTGAGTTAGATAAATTACCAGACATTGTTCGGACACTTAGAGACTTTTCAGGAAACAAAAGGTAATATTCATCATGGAGGAAAAGTGTCGAGAGGGTGTTAAAAATCTATGAAAACAGAATTGGTTCACCAAAATATTATGGAATTCTTTTAGCAATCCGTAACAAAATTACTGGTCAAGCGGACGCAGTATTAGAATCATATAATACCCCCTTAGATTGGACAGCTATTTCAAAATGCCTAACAGCGCATTTCGCCGACAAGCGCGACTTAAAGACCTTAGAATATCAACTATATGCTCTTAACCAAGGTAACAATACTATAGATGAATATTATCAGGCAGTCTATCAACAATTATCACTAATTCTGAACCAAATTGGCAGCTTAGATGCCTCACAAGAAACTATACAATCTCTGACAGCCATGTATAGGGAAAAAGCCTTAGACACTTTTGTCAGAGGACTTAATGGAAACCTGGCACAATTGCTGGCCATTAAAGAACCACATGACTTAGGACACGCTCTACATTTATGCAGTCTGCTAGAGAATCAAAATGCTAGGAATAACCAGACACATAATTAAACAAAAATCTTACACGGAAGAAAAACTTATTGCAATCTTAACTAGTAAACTTGATCCGAAGCTTATAAACGGAATCATTACATCCGAAGAGGTAATGGGAAAAATTCAAAACATTTACCCTACCTATTTTAAATCATACAAGGTAAGGTTTACTCAAAACGAAATAGACGACGTAACTTCGGAGTCCCAACAAAACGAAATAATTATCCTCGAACATAAACGAACCCATAGAGATGCAAAAGAGAACAAATTACAAATTTTGAAGAATTATTTCTTTCCACAACTTACCAAGAAAATCCAAGCAATAGTTCAAGCCTGTCAAACTTGTAAAGAATCAAAATACGATAGACACCCCCCAAAAGGAGAAATCCAACCGACCCCTATTCCTAATTACCCAGGAGAAATAGTTCACATAGATATTTATATTACCGAAAAACATAGAGTCTTAACGGGAATTGACAAGTTTTCAAAATATGTTCAAGTAAAAATTTTAGAGTCAAGAGCATCTGAAGATATTAAAAATCCGTTGAGGGAAATGTTAATTGCTTTCGGTATGCCGAAATGGATAATAATGGACAACGAACGATCATTTGGCTCAGCAGCAATAAAGTTTATGTTAGAAGATGAACTCAAAATATCATTACACACCACCGCACCGTACGCATCGACAAGTAACGGACAAATAGAAAGGTTTCATTCAACCCTATCTGAAATCATGCGGTGTCTCAAAAAAGACAACGGGAGCATATCATTTGAAGATTTAATCTTTAAAGCAGTTCAAGAATATAATAAATCGATACATTCTGTAACAAAAGAAAGACCCATAGACATATTTTTCAGAAGCACAATCTCTAGTTCAACAGAAGACATAGAAAAGAAACGAGAAGAAATAAAAAAGAAAATTAAAAATAAACAAACAGCCGACCTCGAATCAAGGAAAAATATTACCAAAACTTTTTAAGCCAGGCGAAACTGTACATGTAAAAATAGATAAAAGATTAGGAACTAAACTTACACCGAGATACAAAACCGAGAAAGTAGCGGAAAATAGAACGACCACCATTAAAACACAAACCGGAAAAATCATACATAAAAATAATATAAGAACATAATTTTTCAGATTATTTTTACCAACATGCTTGGGAATAACTACAGTCCTCGACTATTCCAATTCACAGAACAATTCACGACTATCAGATCTTAGAAGACAAGATAAATGAGCAGCTAGAAAACAACAATAGACAAGTAGTAATTAACAGATTAATTAATCAAAAAATAAACCAACTTACTAACGCTACTAATGCAATGTTGAAAATTACGCAGAGCTCGGAAGAAATCATAAATCAGAAAGCAAATATTTTAAAGTATAAAATTCAATTAATAAAAGAAGAAATAATTAACATAATATACGCAATTACATGGGCCAAATCTAATACAATAAATTCATTTGTACTTACAAACACAGAAACCAAAATAGTGGAAGAAATTTTTAAAAAAGAAAATAACTTATTTTTTAACATAGAAGAATTATTGGAATTTGCTCGAATCAAGTTAGCCACAAATGGCAACGACCTTATTTACATTATTAGCTTACCAACCATTGAATCAGATAATTGTAGAACTTTAAAAATTAAAGCAATAAAAAAAGCCCAAATAATCAATGATATAAAATATGAAAATTTTTTAGAATGTAAGAGACAATTATTGGCAATAATTAAACCTTGTGAATCCTATAATGATAAGACAAGTTGTAATTCAGAAAATTTGTTAGATTTAAGCAATGATACTTGCGTAAACGCTCTATTAAACCTTCGAGAACCAGAATGTAAGATGATCAACAATCAACATATACCGGATTTCGAAGAAATACTACCAGGCACCATCCTGCTAAACAACTTCAATGGACCAGTCTCACTAGATGAAAAACTTCTACAACTGCAAGGCTCTTTCATAATACAATATCGTAATTCGACGGTAACAATTGGTGAAACCATCTTCAAGTCAAAGGAAATCAACGTAGTCGAACCAGAACCTCCGTTATTCCAACTATTGGGCGAAAAGACTAAGTTAGAGGAAGTTCTCTCACTACAAATGGTCAAGGAACTCAACATTAACCATAGAATCTTCCGTTAGCTACGGATCCGCCATCATCCTACTACTTCTTATAATAGGATCAATCACGGAACTCCTACGAAGACGTAGGTCAACGGAAAGGACACCAGTTTCCGTGCCAGAAACGCAAGAAAAGCCCACGCACTCCGGACCTGTACTCTACTACGTTGCGACCGAGGACAGTCGCGTTTAAGGAGGGAAGAGTTAACACCCAAAATAATACAATTTCTCAGACAGAGGAAATGAGTAAGCATTGATTGCACAACAAACAGCAAAGCAATGCCCTCAATAATAGAATTTCCCAAACCGTAGAAGAGAGCATTAATTGCACAACTAACAGCAAAGCAATGCTCTCAATAAAGTTCTAACGAACTTAGCTTGCACCTTTTGGTCAGCGATCGTGGGAATGCAGAATAGCCAATTTCCAAAGTTGATCGAACTCAACTTAGTGCATACAACAAAAACTATAATTAAAATGCACTGGCCAATTACAATTAAGTTTGGCCAACGGCGACGGCGACCAAGAGCAGCAACCAATAATATGAAAGAACGTCAGCAGAAACATCAACAGCGGCAGAGACGGCGGCAGCGATGGAGCGACGCGTAGCTATAAAAACAATTGTTTAATCTAAGTAAGTTAGTTCTTAATCCAACTCAATAAAGAAAAGATAGATTTTTTTATATAAAAATCATAATCAATCTTTTAACTTATATATCGGAACGAGCCGGATCGGACGACTATAGCATATAGCTCCCATAGTTACAATCGGAAAAATAAATGAAAAAAAATTATAACTTTTCCGTTAAAAAATTTTTTTTTTTAGTTCTTCGAGATTTAGTAATGGTTAAATATTTTAGAATTACCGTTTAAATTTTATCAAAATCGGACGACTATAGCATATAGCTTCCATAGGAACAATCATAAAAATAAATTTAAAAAAAATATAACTTTGGTGTTTTTTAATTTTTTTGTAGTGCTTCGAGATATAATAATGGTTAAATATTTCAGAATTATAGCTCCCATAGGAACAATCGTATAGCTGCCATAGGAACTATAGAATAATTAAGCTGCAAATCATCATAGCTTCAATGTTTTTAAACATACACGCAAGTAAATCATATTTTTAACGTTTTCAAGAGTATTTAGTTTTTTAAATAGCTGCAAGGGTATATGAACTTCGGCTTGCCGAAGTTTGCTTCCTTTCTTGTTCGTGGTTTTTTTGAGGCCAGAAACATCGAAAAAGAGCATTCTAAAAAAGAGCATTCTAGCAAAGGCTTCAGAGACACAGGAAGAAGGTAGCAGAGAACTGGACAAGGAAGCCGAAGCCCATAGAGAGGTGACACCAGTCGCCCCGGAGTGCCCAACTTATGAGGGCAAGGATCAGAAAAACGCCACCAGCACAAAGCGGGATAGCCGCGAGCAGACGGTCGCTTCCTACCCGGAGATGGATTCTATGGTCCCAGCACCCCAAGTTTTTCCAGGACAGGGGTTCCCAAGGGAACAAGCCGAAGGTGAAGAAGTCCCCCTCAAACCGGTAAGCGCCAGCAGCGGAACAGAACCCAAACAAATCACCCAAGGAGAAAAAGAAAGCCCGCAATACACGGCGGACCGGTGCCGTAGAGTGTCGTGGCGACAGGGAAAGCCTACAGCAAGGTCATGGCAATGGTCACCAGGCGCAGCGATGCACAGCTGCAATATCTGCAAGAGCAAGAGCGTACATAGGGTTCGCTGCACCGCAAGCGGCAACCTTCTGCTCGAGCTTAACAGAGAAAACGAAAAAAACGCGGCGCTGATGAAGCAGGACTTGGAAACAGTTCTGAACGGTGCTGCGGTTGTGCGAGCCCTATCAGAGGACTTCAGGATGCAATTCCAGGCGGTCAGCGACTTGGACCCACTAGTAACGGCAAAGGACTTTTTTTAGTTAGAAGCCTTCGACCTGCCTTCAGGGACACCCAGGCGCCAAGGGCATGATAAAGTTGGGATGGACAGTATGCAGAGTCAAGGAGAGCGACTCGAAGTCTAATTGCTTTAAGTGCTTGGAGTTCGGCCACATAGCGGCTTGGTACAAGATCCAGCGACTGCTGTATAAAGCGCGGGCAACCCGGACATAAAGTAGCGAGAGACAAAACGATCAACCTCAACCATTGCGAAGCAGCGTATGATCTGCAAAGTTAGGCGGCTACTTCCGCCTATCAGCAAACCCTACAGAAAAATACCCGGTTTGGTTTATATACTGGGCGCGAAAAAGACTGCTGCGATCCTGACGTATAGACCCACCTAAAAATGTGTACCGGGTCCTTCTTCATTCGGGTAGAAGTCAGCAACCTGTGCCTCTACAGTTGCTACTTACCACCACGCCTTTCTCTCCAAGAATACACAGCGGTACTAGAAGAAGAAGAATAGGGCTCGGCCTGTACGACCGTAATAGGGCGAACTCTACAGGAAGCCTATGCGTCGCTGGAAGTTGCTCTCCTTAACACGGGATCGGAGCATACGTTCAGTAGGGCAGTGGTCGGGTCGGTAGTGAACTTTAACTTCTGCAGTGGCTATTCCAGCGTGCCCGATGGTTTTTCAAGCAAGATATACACGGCTATATATTTAAAGTTTGATATATTGTTAAAAACGACGCAAGATGTGTGGTTCAAAATTAATTCTATATTACTCTTTAATTATTTCGTTGATCGATATTCTATAGGAAAGTTCTGATCTGACGGATTTCGAAGTGGAGTGGATGCGACTATTCTCGTGTGTCAACCTAGTCGTTAGGGTATTTGCTGCGGCGGTATATATGCCGTTCGAAGGGGTTTTGGCGAGACCGCCGACGGCATCTGCTGAGGTGGTATTTATGCTAGTCGTAGGGGTTTCAGTAGGCGACCGCCGGGTGTAAGTGCTGAGGCGGTAACTCCTCCCCACTCAGACTGAACTACCGACCAAAATGGTGTGAAGGTGGCAGGTGGACGTGAACGTCGCAAGTGGTGTAGCTGATGTGAAGGTGGTCGTCTACGGCCAACACCACTATCAGCAGAACGGTTAACGTTGTGTACGTCGCTGTTGTGTGTATTGTGGTTCCCGTTTGTATTCTGTTGATCTGTAGCTTCGTTTCGGCATCCTCCATATTTAGCTCGTGCATTCCCAATTTTTTGGTTGTTCTATTTTTGTAAATAGCTCCGGTATAGCTCATACGGTGATTTATTCATTTATATTGATTATTTATATATTATATTTTATTTATATTTATGCATCCATTCACTGATCTCTCTTGTCCGCAGTCCGTTTGCAATTCACATTTTCTCCGTTGAAAATTGCAATATGTCCTCTTCCGGTTCAAAAATCCTCGTTATGAGCCCAGCATCTCTTGTCTCGCAGTCCGCTTCCTTTTTGATGATCAGTTTTTTTAAACAGTTTTCGTTAATATGATTTACAATTATGTCGTTCTTGCATGTATATAAATTTCTTATTTCCTGGCTTTTGTTTTTATAATAATACATTCCTTCGTTATTAATTATGTGCTTCTGACACTACATTGTTGACCTCATTCATTGCTCATTTATTTTTTTTAACCATACGATTTTACTTAAGTGCGAGCAAGACAAACGTATGACGTGAGCAATAAATGAAGAAAGTTGACAGAACCCGATACCCGCTAGTAAAATACTAGACGGAATTGGGTAAAAAAATAACATTCGCTAAAATGCAACGGGGGCCGATACATCAATGAGCAAAATTGTATTTAAAAAGTACAATTTTGCTCATTCATTGGAGTTGACGACAAAACAGAATAATTTTTTTTTTTTGTATTTTAAATTCTTTTTATTTTTAATTTTTAAACACCCTAGACAGATAAAAAAACATCTAACTTTAACATATGGAGCAACACTGTTCTGCTGGCGAGCTGTTTAAGTCTGCTGATTATGTACCATCTGTTTTGTATGAAATTGGCGTGAAAAATTGTGTGACTTTGATCGTTTGTTGTGGCAAAAGTTTACGAAAAAGTTAGATGAATAAATATGGAAAACGATTGCCCATGTATGTAAAACTAAAGTTTACCAATGTTTGTGTCGTTGCTATGTGTTTTTGTCCAATTGTACCGTATTTGTTTATGTGTATTTTTAGAACGAGCTTAACAAGTGTAGTTGTGTTTCGTGGATCAGTACTTTTGCATGGCAAAGTGTTTCAAAAAGTTATAAACGAGAAACTATTAACCAAAGTGTGCAGATTAATAAGAAACTAACCGTTTTTGTCGGAATCCATACGTTTTCGAAAAAATCAAAATTTGTACAATATGTGTCCAGTCTGCTGAACTGGTTGACATTTTGAGCAACAACAATCGCTCAGGAGACGCCGTACAACAGCACATATTGAGAATGTTCGCACAAAAACATTTAGATAACGAAACCATAAAGTCGATTAAGGAAAAAGTGAAAGGCTTTATCAGTTATTTAAATAAACACTTGCCCAAATGTAATTCAACTCTAGAAAGATTTAAGGGAAAGCACGCAAAATGGCTTCGGAAAAGCTTGTTCATAGAAATCACTGGTCATTATGCATTGGCAAATAAAGTGGGTCGCCCAAAATGTGATTACGAAACCGCTGGTCCTCCTCTGAAAAGAAAATTGGCCGCGGAACTTTCAGAGGAGAATATCAACTTATCTCCCTTACTCATACATGCTGCCTCAGTTTCAGCTAAAAAATCGAACGAAAAAGACTTGGCTGTTGTTTTAAAAGCAGCTGCAAGTTCTAAGAGCATTAACAAACAAGAAAGGAAGTAAACTCGGCGTGCCGAAGTTCATATACCCTTGCAGCTATTTCAAAAACTAAATACTCTTGAAAACGTTAAAATTATGATTAACTTGCGTGTATGTTTAAAAACATTGAAGCTATGATGATTTTCAGCTTAATTATTCGATAGTTCCTATGGCAGCTATACGATTGTTCCTATGGGAGCTAAATGCTATAGTCGTCCGATTTTGATGAAATTTAAACCTTAATTCTGAAATATTTAACCAATACTTTATCTTGAAGCACTAAACAAAAATTTAAAAAAACCAAAGTTATAATTTTTTTTATTTAGTTTTATGATTGTTCCTATGGGAGCTATATGCTATATCCGATTTTGATGAAATTTAAAACGAAATTCTGAAATATTTAACCATTACTATATCTCGAAGCACAAAAAAAAAATTTAAAAACACCAAATTTATAATTTTTTTTTATTTATTTTTATGAATGTTCCTATGGGAGCTATTTGCTATAGTCGTCCGATTTTGATGAAATTTAAATCGTTACTCTGAAATAATTAATCATTACTATGTGTCGAAAATCTAAAAAAAAAATAAAAAAATAGAAAAGTTATAATTTTTTTAAATTTATTTTTCCGATTGTTCCTATGGGAGCTATATGCTATAGTAGTCCGATCCGGCTCGTTCCGACTTATATACTACCTGCAAATGAAAGACAACTTTTGGGAAAGTTTCATGCAGATAGCTTTAAATCTGAGAGACTAGTTTGCGTAGAAACGGACGGACACACGGACGGACAGACGGACATGGCTAGATCGACTCGCCTAGTGATACTGATCAAGAATATATATTGTAACGAACTGATTTTCTTTATTATCTGCTCGCTACGAATGTCGTGCGGCTAGCTCAGAAGATGTAAGTGTTCGTCCCAACAAATTTATATATACGTGACCGCCCTGTTGATCAGTGAAAAGCGCACAGAAGATTGGGAGTACACAGTGATCTTTTATTCGCCGACTTGACCCTCGGCCGGGGTGATGTAATAATAATGTAGAACTACGTTCTTCCGTCGTCGCCTTCCCACGTTGAACGCCTCGCTGGATCGTGCTGGCTCGCCGGGAATGGTGTCTCTCTCGCCGGTTTGGCTTGCGATGTCCTCTGCTGCCCTTGGCTCGGCTGGGTTATAGGGATTAGGGACGCGTCACCGTTTCCAGACTAGGGTGAACAGGCACTGTGCTCTCAAGGCGTACGCAGCCGCAGCCTCCTGTCCCTTGCTCTGTCCCGGCCGGTCGCACCGGACGTCGGCTCAGTTTCTACTTGACGGTTCAGGCGTACGCCGGAAGCCGCCAACGCAATCCCTGGGTCAAACGCCAGGTTCTAGACGAACGCTTCCACCCTACCCTCTCTGCCGCAGGCTTAAGAATTCGACGTATAGGCTGCTCGCTCGACGCTCGTTGTTCGTCGTACTGGGGTCCTCGCTGTCCTTGTTCTGCCTCCAGGTATCTCGACCAGCTCCGCTCCTTGTTGGCGACTCGGTAAGCTGCCGTTCTGGGACTCTAGCGGTGGACCGCTGTGCTCTCATCGCATACGCCTTTCGAGACACCAGCTGAACAAACGCGCGTCCGTCCGGGCTATTCGCAGCAGGACCTTGTACAGTTCCTGCAGGACGATCAGGCATACGCCGGAGTTCGCCAATGGAGTCCTTGTAGGCAGGCTCCCCTCCTTGTTGGCGACTCGGTAAGCTGCCGTTCTGGGACTTTAGCGGTGGACTGCTGTGCTCTTAACGCAGACGCCTTTCGAGACACCAGCTGAACAAACGCGCGTCCTTCCGGGCCAGTCGCACCAGGACCTTGTACAGCTCCTGCAGGACGATCAGGCATACGCCGGAGTTCGCCAATGCAGTCCTTGTAGGCAGGCAGCTAGTTCTAGACAACTTTCCTTCTGAGCCCACGGTTCTTTGTCGAAGGACTCTATTTGTTCAAAAAATAAAACAAAAGAATTTGTTTTTTCATTTTACTTCTAAGAAATAAATAAATTCTTTTTAAATGCTTTACTAATTTTGCTGAACCCAATATTTACAGTAGGAAAAAAAGTTTGAAATTTCAGTGCAAAGTGTACTTAAACTTATATTGCCCACTATATATTGTAGCTGTGTTCCGTTGACAGTTAGTGCTTCCACAGTGTAAGGAAAAAAAATAAATAAAAAGAGAGAAAAGCAGAAAAGAGTGTAAGGAGCGAAATCAGTATTTGAGATTATTCCTTGACAATCAGCGTACGTGGTTTTCTGGCGTCTAAATAAAATTCTCGGAAGTTGGAAAGTTAACTTTATTAATTTCTGTTATTTTAAAATTTAATTGTTCAACGTATATCGCCCTTTTCGGTATTATTGCTGTTAAAATTATTAAGTTTTGTGAATTGATTAACAATAATATATTAGTTCTTTGATGTCATTTTAAAAACATGGTGAGCCAACTATTTACTAATCTGATGTTTAACAATTTAACTGTGCTCTATATTTTGTAGATTATTCATGAAATTACATATATCTTATGTTGGAAGTTGTATTTTAAACATTACCAAAATTTTTAAAAATATTGTGTTGATATTATTGTTGAGGAACCGCTGCACAATTTTAATTTATACCGGGTGTTTTATGTATACTTCTTTATAAGCCTCGCCACTGTGTTATACCGGGTGATTTATGTTTTTTATGTTAACGTTTCCCTGCGATTGGTCAGTTCGAATCAAACAAGTTTAACATTATATTTAAAAACAAATGAGTTCGTTTATGATTATAAATGGTCCTTTTGGAAAAACTAAAGCTTATAAGGAGCAAACAAAAGTCCAGTCTGACATGGTTGCTTTCGTTTGCTGAGAATCTCACGGCGGAGTGCAATGCGAATATTGCAGACATTATGATGGCGAGACTCGCAGCCGTTTAGGCGAAGTTCGACCGATCCACGGATGACTTGTCCGGGTTTAAGGAAGCTGAGGCCTCTGTCGATCAGAAGAGTGACTATGAAGCATATGAAAACAAGTTTGTGCGCGCCCAGTTGCTATATACGCAGTTAAAAGAGCAAGCTGGTGCATCAACACCAAGAAAGATTGAAGAACGTGGTGAAATTGGTAGCTACGCCATTTCTAATATTTTACAGCAACCACTCCAAATACATAGAACTCTATGAATGATTTCCAGCGCACCATGTACTGAACCGGAGACACCAGGAAGAGAGGTGCAGTTACCCAAGCTGCAGATTAAATCATTTGGTGGCGATTATAAGGAATGGCCAGCGTTTAGAGATTTGTATGAAAACGCCATCCATTTTAAAGAGTATCTAAGAAAAGGACATTAATTCCAGTATCTGAAGTCATTTTTGGAAGCAGATTCGCATCGGTTTATTAATCACTTGCCTATCACGAGGCCTATCGTATGCGGCGCGCATACGAATCCTACAAATGTGGGCATTTTACGGAAGATTTCTGATGGTGCGATCGAAATTGTGCGATGCAGTTGGGCAAACTGGACGCGACTGCTGGATAATCCACCTTGGTTGGTGGATTTTAGCCGAGATATAGCATCTAAGAAAATTGAGGATTTATTCGGATTTTTGGAGGCACGCTGCGAGGAGTTCGAGATTAGTCAGCATGAGGGTACGACAAGAACTACCGCGTTTGGTCAAAGCACAAAAGGAGCAGCTCGATCAGCATACCCTGTACGATTGCAGGCACTTCCTTGGACTGTCTGTCAAGCAGAGCCATGCTCTTGTAAAAGAGAAGCGATTATGCTTTAATTGCTTGAAAACAGATCATGTATTTGCTAGGTGTGAATCAAAGTATCGCTGCAGACACTGCCATGTCAAGCATCATTCCCTCATTCACTTGAAAGTCTCCTCTGGTCAAACTGCTACTGCCATCTCCATGGCGGTACAGAAACAGGTACACAACACTCAACATAAAATCAAGAGTCTCACAGGATAAGCTACAGGTAACTGCTCACGTCCATTGACTACGCCAGCGTCTAAACCACCCCTAGCTACCCTCTTCCAATTGGACAGAGACCGGCAGCTAGCCGTTCGTTGTCCCACATAGGATTGACATAAGAAATGCAACATCAGCTCAAAACAGGATGTTGCTGAACTACACCCACTCAGCGAGCTCTAGAAAATACTTTGTTAGCATTTACACATACACATACACACATACATTCTTTTGCGAAGTTTTGGTTTGAGTCTCAAGCCACAATAAAGATTATTCCGTTTGGAACAACCTAACCGAACACATCAACTGTTTATTAAAATCCTATCTGAATATTGGATGACTATCAGGAGCACTAAGTACAACTTACTATAACTGGCACAGCCGGACCCATCAGCCGGAAGGAGGAAAAAGGACATACCCTACCCGAAGAACTGAGAAGGACCGAAGTTATGAAAACGATTATTTTTATTAATTATATGCAACAGTAAGTTAAAATAGTGATGTGATAGAAGTGAGGTGTGTGGTGTAAATAGAAAAAAGAATAAAAAAACAACATAGAACAAAGAACATTGGCAAGATTAAATTAATTGAAATAATGTGTTGACTGTGAATATCCTTGCAATGCAACCTGGCGACCCGCAACGTCATCGAACCATATAGTTCGACGGAGTGAGTTGTGAGTATGACGTTCGATGTTGGACGCGAAGGTCAAACATACAGCTTGGGGAAAGAAACCCAGGTCGCTGGGTAATAATAAAATGGAAATATCTATTGCAAGTGACTGTCCGCTCGTGGCTGGAATAAATGCATCGCGCAGGAATTCCAGTTAGCTTCAGCACGGTGCAAAAAAAGAAAGTTTAGAAACAAAAAAAAAATTTTTATTAAGATGCTGCCATTAGTACCACTGCATCGCGCAAGGGTAACCGATGGACAACATCACAGAAAAAAATAAACAGACAAGAAAATCCCAAGGACCACTGCATCGTGCAAGGGTATTTGGTTAATCTCAAAGTTAAATAAAAGAGGGATTAAATCATAGCGCGCTGGGCGCTAGAATTGCAGCAATTCCAATTCGACGTACGCTATCGACGGGGGAAATTGAACGTCGTGGCCGACACACTTTCTCGACAGCCTTGTGAGGTACTTCAAGGCGCTGTCGAATTTGAGGACCACTGCGAATGGATCAAAAAGAGGAAAGACCAAATACATGATGACCGCGAGAAGTTCGCCGACTACATGATCGAAAACGACCAGCTCTACAGGAACATGGGCTACCGAGCTGACGATGAGGATCTTGTCAAAAGTTTAATACGGAACAGACCAAAGCGGCAGATAAGATGCTAACCCGTGTCGTCAGTGAACCTTTCGACATTCTCTGTGCGGACTTTGTAGGCCCACTACCCCGGTCGAAACAAGGAAATTCGATGCTTCTGGTGTTTCCCGACGTATTCTCGAAATGGGTAGAATATATCCCACTCCGGAAAGCCACCGCAGCTCAAGTGCAGAAAGCGTTTCGGGAACGCATACTTGCGCGAGTGGGCATCCCCCGGAAGTTCGTATGCGACAATGGAACCCAATTCACAAGCCGGGTCCTAAAAGACTATTTCACCAAGCTCGGCGTAGAAATCCAGTACTCGGCTCCATATTGTCCACAGGAGAATCCCACAGAAAGGACCAACCGCACTGTGAAGACGCTGATGTCCCAGCTGTCGGAGGGCGACCAGAGCTTGTGGGATAATATGTTGTCAGAGGTATCCCTCGCGATCAATAGCAGTATATCGGATTCGACGGGGTATAGCCCCGCGCTCCTAACTCAAAGACGGGATCCACGCTTGCCTGCGATGCTGTATGATGAACTCACCCCCGGATCGGCGGTCGTGTATACAGGTCCTGAAGATCAGGCGTCTTACCTCCAAGGAATCTTTGACATCGTACGAGCGAATCTTTAACGAGCGTCTCAAGACCAGGCGAGACGTTACAACCTACGAAGGCAAGAATGGAGACCCACTCTCGGCAGTCAAGTCTGGCTGCGACAGCATCTCTTATCGAAAGCAGCCGAGGGATTCGCCGCCAAACTTGCTCCCAAGTATGACCGTTACGAAGTTCACATCTCCGAACTTGGTACGCCTGCAGCTCCCCAGAGATCGACGGCGGCGGATCGCCAACATATGCCAGCTCAAACCATACCACGCAGAAGCCACTGCAGATAGGATCGACGACAGTGTCACCGGACTCCAGATAGGATCGACGACAGTGTCACCGGACCGAGTAACCCAACACAGGAAGCAGCATGCAGCCGCAGAAATGTTTTAATAACCATTGTATAACAACTGTATAACTTTTGTTTAAGCCTCGTATAACCATTGTAATAGATAAAGACTACCGAGACCTTTGTTAGCTACACCGTCAGGTAGGGAGCTTGAAGAGGTAGAGCGATACCAATAAGCTTAGTTTACCGGTTCATCGTCACTGTCAAAAGCAACGGGCGCCTCTATATCGCGCCACGGGAAGAAAGGGGGGCGGTGTTACGTACATACCTAGACGGTGTACGATACAATTATTGGTAGGTTAAGCGACGTATTATGGATAATAAATATTAAGTTTAGACCGAATATTAAGCCATAGTTAAGTTCCAAACTTAAGTGCCAACGCTAGCCGATATTTAGTAAGTTAGTAGAAAATACTAGAAAGTAAGGGATATACCAGAAATCCCGAACGCGAGAAAAAGGGAGCGTGGGGAAGGTGGTCATACAACGATCGAGTTGGCGGTCTCGTGTGTCGGAATGGTGAGACGGGACAGACGTGTCTCCCGCAGTAATTTTTCGTGTAATCCGAAGTAACGCCACGACCGCGCGACGGCACGCGGAAAGTGAATAAGTGGGCTGTTCAGTGTTTCGAGGTTAGTGTACATAATATTCATCTCCGTTAAGTAAAAACGGTGTAGCGGACTCTTAGGACGCTATTAGATAAATAAAACAATCTAGCAAAAAAATAAAGAAAAGAAGTGAAAGTGAAATCCCTCGTTTGTGATTTTTTATTCGAAGTCGATCAGTAGCTTCTCTCCTCGTAGTGCATGTGACCTGTACGCGGACACCCGTCCCGTCTGGTCTAGTATCCTAGCTTGCCTCCTCGTAGTGCATGCAACCTGTACGCGGACACTCGTCCCGTCTGGTCTAGTAACCTAGCTTCCCTCCCCGTAGCGTTTCCCACTCTCGTGAAATCGTTTGCCCGGCTTGGCCTCGTCCGAAGGTCCATCACGGTGGATTTTTGGTCTCCGACACGCGGAAAACGACTTGTGCGCCCCAATTACAGAAGGGACCAGTGACATCACCCAACGTTTCCACCCTCGTGAAATCGTTTGCCTGGCTTGGCCTCGCCCCAAGGTCCAGCTCGTTGGATTTTTAACGCCGGAGCAAGGTACGACGCGATCAATACCGACATCACTCTCTCTCCCGGCGTCCATGAGAACCTTCGGCGTGACCCCTCAAACGACTCATTCATTCGTTGAATGAAACTCTCTAGTCCGGTGTTTCGGTTATTTACAAATTGCTTGTAAAGGACTTCTGGATCTGACTGAGATCTGTACCCCGGCCAGAGAACATTCTTACAGCACACCCACCCAACTCCGATGCCATCATGGCGAACTTTCTGAAAATTATTCCGAGAATACTACAGACGAGCGGACCACGAGGAAAAAGCAATGGAGCATGAGCCGGCAAAGGATTATACACGAGAACTCCGGAAAATCATAAGGTTTACTACGCTCACAGAAGAGAAAAAACTAGAGTGGGCTTACCGTAAGAGTCGAATACAATTTAAACGGTATGCTAAACGTGGAGAATGCCGAGCATTAGCGGAATAATGGTTGTGAATGTCCAGTGATCTTATACTCGAATCCAATATATAGATTTTCAATTTTTGTATAGCCAATCACAGGCTTCAATTCGTTCAATGTCTCTAAGAAGTCCTAAGAAATCAACAAAAATTACTTTATGTTTTATTTATCGTCAATATATATGCATACCATTTTTGAACAGCGCTAGTTTTGATTCAATGTGCTCTAGTACCTAACAGTTGTGTACTAATTGCTTTACCTAAGATTATTTGGTCTTTTATACTATCCAGAACATGAAAAATATAACGGTATCTTTTTCTCTTTTATACATACATATATACACAAAAACAATAAAACGAAAACACATAACTATGCAATATTTTCATATATACTTTATTATAGCTATCTCTATCCTTAAGAAATAGTTACAAAAAAATGTATCTATCTTTCTTTATAAGAAAACATATACGAAACATAGTTCAAACTATGTAATGCTTTCATATTTACATTATTATATCTATCTCTTTTTTAAATAAGTAAATAGTTACAAAAAAATGTACCCATGACCCTATAAAAGACAACATTTTTAAAGAAAACTCAGTTTATATTTTTTAAATTTAAATTGGTATGCAGTACTGAGGCATTTGAAGAACTGATCCTGAGCATATTGAGTGGTGTCATTTTTATAGTCTAGAATGTTCACTTAACGGTTTGACATACACAGGGTGTGCATACAGGTATGTTTTACTCCTAGAACCAATCCGATTGGTTCTTGAATATAGAAACCCGCCCAGACACCTGTCTAATGGATATCATAGGTCAAATCAATACAAGGATGGATAACAAGTTATCGGGTGGTGAACGTGGTGTAGGAGGGTTCAGGTTGTAGGTAAATATTGATGGTGTCCCCACTACTACCCCAAAAACGGAGGAAAACCGAAAAAATTATATGCACCCCCACCAACAAAAATTGGTATCATTCGAAAGCATTTTTCAAGGCTTTTCCAAAGGTATACTTTTCTTAATTTAAAATTGCTCTTCTTGATCAAAACTATCAAAATTATAATTTCACACCATCGCGCACAAGCAGTCGTGAGGACGCACAAGTGGATGGGGGTTGAGATTAGAGTTCGTGGGTATGCGGGTTCACTTTCTCGTACCCTTTCTCACTTTCACACCTTCGCGCACAAGCAGTCATCAGGACGCCCAAGAGGGTTGGGGTTGAGATTAGGGTTCACTTTCTCGTACATTTTCTCAAACGATAAGGATCGGTCCGAACATTTGGCGAGAATATTTAGAAACCAAATAAAACGAGTGGGTTCCATCGGATATCATGTGCACTGATTATGAAATTTGTGTGTGAATGAATTTGGAAAAAATTCAACTGATCATAAAACCGTTAAAAACCCCCCGCTCCCGTATATTTCAGCTACTATCAATACATTTTTTGGGGTAATTTGGTTTATACATATTGTGTTTTCAAACTTTTTTAAGCCTAAATTACAATTTTTGGTATCGGCTATGTCATGAGACTGTTATGGCAAAATCATCACATGACGACGGCTGCAGATGAACCAAGACTGCTTTATGATAGCCGTGTGCTTTGCATCATTACTTTGATTAAATCAAAATTTTAAATTTATTGCAAGATTCTCAACATATTGATGGCAATTATCCTTCAGAAGAAGAATGTATATTGTTTTTGCTGGACCAGATGTCGATATTCAACCCATATTTTTTACGGTGGCCATGAGGTTCTCCGTTGTAGGCTTGGCATTTTTTGTACACAATTTTATTAGATTTCAATATTTTTCGGCCAAGGATAGGTATATTTGGATTATGTATCTTCTGCATTGGCCAAAAGGAGTCATCTGTTGGAAAATATATATTAAGGCATGTTAGACTGAAGTATATTCACTGAATATGTTGACTTTTAATTCTTAACATCGTCTGAAATTTTGGAAGGTTTTGGTGTTAAGGCATCCCCGCCGCCATAAATTAGAATAAGCCCGCGAAACTATTCAAACGCGCGCCCCAATACAAACAAGAATTGGTGACACCAATCCGGCAGAGCCTTTACGAAACCCCGATAACAAGCTATCGAAAGCGGGATTATCACCATCGCTTACACTGTTCACACCAAACAGCGCCTATATAAGCGGTCCGACGATCACTGAGGAAACATTAACAGAAGAACAATGTTCTGGTAGAATCTGGTGAGGATCACCGACGCCCAGTGTTGCTTACGAGCCCACACCCAGCCCGCTTATGATCAATGAGCTCGGTCCGGTTTCGGAGTTTGGGTCCAGCTCAGTTAGTTCCCCCAGGAGTCACTTTCCGGCTTCCGACACTAACGATGCCCTACAATCCCAAATACCAACAACCCAGAACACTTCATACCCGATGTACTCGACCGACGAGTCGCACCACATCAAGTAGAGCTCGGCCCTTCCGCAGTGCCGACTCCACGTAGTATGCATCAGCACAGCTCGGACCTTCTGCAGCGCCGACACCACGTAGCAAGCAGCAGCACAGCTCGGCCCTTCCTCAGCGCCGACACCACGTCACAAGCGGTAGCGTAGCTCGGCCCTTCAGCAGCACCAAATTAATCGCGACGGCAAACATAAAGAACGGTTTTCCCGAGACGCCCACCCACTGAAATAACCGTTGTAACTTAGCTAATACGAACCTTAGAAAATATAAGAATACTCTATAGCTCTCTCTTTCTCTCTCTCTTTCTGTCGCATCATTGGGGAAAGGGAGCTAAACGATCTATAGAGTAAAATCGTTTACTCCCTTCCTCAACACAACACAAGATAAACACCATGGCGGACAAGTTAACTCAGGGCTGGGTTAGCAACACCAATAAAGCCTAACTGGAAGCCTATTTGGTGTAATTCGAAATCAAGCCAGAAATATTCGCAGGGACATGTCGGAGTTCATAAGGAACATCAACCACAGCGAAGAAACCATTAAACGCCTGGCACAGAAACACACAAGAAGCCCATCGCTAATTCCCGACGGGATAGGGAATCAACTGAAAGGCACTAGCGGGACAACTGACACAGAGCAATAGATTGAGAATGAAAGCCCAAAATACCTGCATGTACACAACAGGTATGCACGAAGAAATACGTGTACCCAAACCCACAAAGACCGATCGGAAAAAAGTGGCCACAATGCGAGTGATACGAAGCTGGGGAAAAGTTTACGACTGCTCCGGGGACCCGGCAAAGCTCACAAGCAGAACGGAGGAACTAGCAGAGGCATACGGGAGAGAACTCGATCATGCCGCAGGGACCATGGTAGCACTACTCAGAGCCTGTGCTTTGGACAGGTGGTACTGTAACGTACACACCTAGACGGTGTACGATACAATTATTGGTAGTATATAAGGTTATAGGCTAAATATTAAGTTGAGACCGAATATTAAGCCATAGTTAAGTTCCAAACCCGATTGGCAACGCTAGCCGATATTTAGAAAGTTAGTATAAAATACTAGAAAGTAAGGGATATACAAGAAATTCCGAGGTTTCGAGGTTAGTGTACATAATATTCATCTCCGTTAAGTAAAGACGGTGTAGCGGACTCTTAGGAGGGTGTTAGATAAATAAATCAATCTAGCAAAAAAATAAAGAAAAGAATTGAAAGTGAAATCCCTCGTTTGTGATTTTTTATTCGTAGTCGATCAGTAGCTTCTCTCCTCGTAGTGCATGTGACCTGTACGCGGACACCCGTCCCGTCTGGTCTAGTACCCAAGTTTCCCTCCTCGTAGTGCATGTGACCTGTACGCGGACACCTGTAGAGAACTGCTTTCTTGAGACGCCCACCCATTGAAATTACCTATTGTAACTTAGCTATTACGAGCCTTAGAAAATATAAGTATCATTAAAGAAAAGGGAGGTAAAAATCCTTAGAGGCAGATAATTTCTGTCGCGAACCCTCCCCACGGAGAGCTTTACCGTCTCCCGAAACAGGGTCGTTACAGTGCTTCGTAGATGTACCGCCCTAAAAACAAATTTTTGATTTTAAATCCCAAGCTCGTATAGTATTTCAAATCTAGACGGCTAGTGATCCTGATAGACATTTTTATTCTTACAGTGTTGGAAACGCTTCCTTGATGGCTTGAAAAAGTAGGAATACATCGTTTGGGTAAAACCAAAAATTTTGTGTAGAAGGTCGAGGAGCTAGAAGCTAAATTAAAACTGAAGATCTTTGCTCAAGCTGATTTCAGTATCCCAAAAACGAGGGAGGCTCAAAAAGTTACCATGATCATAACAAAATTTGTTGGATTAAGCCAACGCACCCACGGTGTTTTTTAGGTGGAAGAAGAAAAGTTAAAGCTCAGCACAATGCGCATTAGCCTAAAACACACTCCAGCGCCGTCTATAAAAGACATTTTTCGCATGACGAGGAGTGAGAATTAGATCGGCTACGATCTAAGCTGCGCTTTCCCGCTGCTTAGGCACGTAAACTCGGGAGGCAAAGCAACCCCTCAGCTTTCACCTACTCGGGTTAAATTAGCATTCTACATAAATGACGAAAGAACACTTCAAGATATTTTTAGAAGCTAAGAACTTGAATAAACATCGACTACTGCACTCTGTGCTAATACGTAGAGGTAACGTACACATAAAGGTTGTCCAGGAATATAATTTCCAAGAAATCAGCATTATGGAGGACTTGCACAATTAGATGTGCCACTGGAGACGCTAATGACCCATTTCGATAACAACTCTTAATTCAGTACCTTACCCACTTTACAAAAACCAGAAATACTTAAAGCAGTATGTTTTCGATAACGTTGCCCAAAAGCTGCACAAACGCTGCTCTCACCATTGGCGCTGTAAATCAATATTGGCACGATAAGATAATTAATTATAATCTAAATAACTTAGATTAAAAAATAATTATTTACGCTAAGATATAACACGCATTCCACCAAACACCCAAAGATAGAAAATATTGTGTACACCCCTATCCCAACATCCGCGGGCACAGAAAGGCTTTTAAAAGATTCGTCGCCGGAACACCACTCGAAAATGAAAACAGGAATAACAGTAGGCGATATGAAACCGGTTGACCTGATAAGTTTATGTCCACATTATTGGATGAAAAATTTAAAAATGTTGCCTTTAGCAGGTGATCGACGACTTAAAACATGATGTGTCAGAGCTAAGCAAAAAGTTAACGCAGCTTTTTCAAGGAAATGATATTATTGATGCACGCTTTGCAGCCGTTATTTTGAATTCATACATTTGTATTCAACTTAAGTTTTGGTATTTTTTAGTGTCATATACCATTTGTGCTGCGCCACACTCTTGAGATTTTTTAGTGATAAGACTACAGCCAAACATGTCGGACACGCAGAAACCGTCTGGTTAAAATAAAAATAATACAGTCCCTCAAACTCGGGAATCAAACGTTTAAATTCATCACCATATCTTTGGTCCTTTTCGCCAGATAAAGTAATTGATTAACATGGATCAATTAAAACTACTGAAGGCAGCAAAGAGCCGTGCGAAGACAAGCATCACGCGTTTGCTAACGGCGTCACAAGATCCACGTACTGGATCACCCTGGGAACTGGACGATATAACAGTTCCATTGGATAGGCTCAATACCGTTTGGAAGGAATTTAAGACACTCAGCGACAAAATGGCCCTTTTCGACGAGGAGGAGGGGTATGTCGATCCAGCCATCGACAACGAGAGGTACGAAGACAAGTACTTGCAAGCAAACACCTTATTTCACTCGCTAAAATGGGCTTGCGAACAAGCAAGGGAGAGCGAGGGGGAAAGCAACAACGGAAGACAGTCTGGAAACCTTGATGAAGCCTCATCTATTTCATCAGGGTTGGGAAACGAAAATCTGCTTCGTTTTCTACAACAACAACAGGAGCTTAATGAACGTTTGGTTGAGCAACAAACTACGTTTTTGCGGGCAAACTCGACAGCAAACGTAATGCAGAACGAGTTACCAAAAATACACACAAAGTCTTTTATTGGTGACTACAAGGAGTGGCCAGCATTCAAAAACATCTTCGAGAGCACGATTCACAGCAAGCAGCATTTGACAGCGATACAAAAGTTTCACTACTTAAAGACATACATTACGGGAGAAGCAGCTGACTTGATACGTCATATGCCAATTACGGATGCAGCTTACGAGTCTGCTTGGAATTGCTTGATTGAGCGCTATAACAGACCACGTCACATTGTAAACACTCTGCTGGATACTTTTGTAAACTTACCTTCGACATCCAGAGCAGATGTATCAATACTGCGCAAAGTAACAGACGGAGCTACAGAGATTGTACGCGGCTTGGATGCAGCAGGGCAAACAAACAGGGACTGCTGGGTAATTCATTTCATTCTGGCCAAGATTGACGCTGAAACTCGACGCAAGTGGATTGAGGGCAGCCGTGAACTGGAATCGCCGACTGTGGACGATCTACTCAAGTTTTTTTTTGCGAGGAATTTGAGCTCAGCAAAAGTGAGCCTGACAAAGTCTTCCAAGTTCGCTCACAGCAAAACAAAGCCAAGCGATCGTCACACGCCTTGGTATCAACAGAGGAAGGTGCTTGTGTTAAATGTAACTCCAAGGAGCACAATATCTTTATCTGCCCAAAGTTCATGGACTTATCAGTTGAGCAGAGACGCACTTTTGTTAAAGCTAAATCCTTGTGCTTTCATTGCTTGCTATATAAGCGAAACCAAACATCAAACCAAAACAGAAGAAGATTTCCGAGCAGTGTCGAAGTACTTAAACGATGTCAAAAAGAATTTCTACACGTACCAGCTGAAAAGTTGCAAAGGCTTACAAGTTGTGCTCAAGGGAATATAACCTGATGTATAGATGTATAGAGGCTTTAAAAGGAAACGCAAATAAATATTATAAACAAAAACAAGAAGCCGCAACCACTTTTCAAGGTCGAGCTGGAGCCAGACACCAGAATTTTGAAAAAAAAACGCAGTGCACCCAATCTACAAGTTGCAGTACCTCCTGCACCGTAGGATCACAGTAGAAGAGCCGCACAAACGGAACGGGCCAGTGCAATGCACAAATTGCCAGGCTTACTGCACCCTCAGGTCAGTTTGTGTAGCTTGTGGAAACTGCCACGGCTCCGAACCCTGCCCTGCCAACAAGGAAGACTCTCACTAAAAAATGTGTAAACTGCCAAGGAAACCACACAGCAAACTACAGAGGCTGTCCAGTCTACAAGGAGATAAAAAGTCGTATGCAACGAGCGACAACGGCACGCCAGAACACCTTCATGAAATCACAAACGACACCGGAAGTTTTCTTCGCAAAAGCAGCCAGGTCATCAATTGGGCCCTCAATTGCCACCAACGGCATTTCCTACGCCAGTGCTCTAAGATCAGGCTCAGCTCACATAGAGCCGAAAATCGATAACATACAGCAGGCCATGGGGCAGCCACAAAGTAACTTGGAAACTATGATGATAACTTTGCAACAAATATGGAATTTATGTCCTTCATGAAAACAACCATGTAAACTCTAATGCAAAACCAAAATATCTTGTTACAAATGCTTGCAGCTCAGCAGTCCAAATAAATTTTACCTAGCCTTCGAATAACTCTGTGGAACGCCAACGGTGTTTCACGGCATATACCTGAAATAACTCAATTTCTGAACGAAAACCACGTCGACGTTATGTTGCTGGCAGAAACGCATCTCACCAGAAAATATAACTTTCAAATACGGGCATACACGTTTTACGGCACCTATCATCCAGATGGTAAAGCACATGGCGGAACCGGCATCCTAATAAGATACCGCATCAAACACTACTTTCACCAACGGCTTGCAAAAAATTATCTGCAAGCTACATCAATAAAACTGCAACCTTGCCATTGCCGCTGTCTACTGCCCACCCCGCTTTACAGTCTCCGAAGACCAGTTCATGGACTTCTACAATTTACTTGGAGAGCGATTCATAGCAGCAGGTGATTACAACTCCAAGCACACACACTGGAGATCTCGCCTTGTGACCCCCAAAGGAAGGCAACTATATAATGCATTCATCAAAACATGCAACAAACTGGACTACGGTTCACCAGGCAGTCCTACATACTGGCCTACAGAACCTGGATAACTGCCTGATTTAATTGATTTTGCTGTGACAAAAAATATTCCTCGTATTCTAATATCTGCAAAACAACCATGCAAACTCTAATGCAAAACCAAAATATCTTGTTACAAATGCTTGCAGCTCAGCAGTCCAAATAAATTTTGCCTAGCCTTCGAATAACTCTGTGGAACGCCAACGGTGTTTCACGGCATATACCTGAAATAACTCAATTTCTGAACGAAAACCACGTCGACGTTATGTTGCTGGCAGAAACGCATCTCACCAGAAAATATAACTTTCAAATACGGGCATACATACACGGCACCTATCATCCAGATGGTAAAGCACATGGCGGAACCGGCATCCTAATAAGATACCGCATCAAACACTACTTTCACCAACGGCTTGCAAAAAATTATCTGCAAGCTACATCAATAAAACTGCAACCTTGCCATTGCCGCTGTCTACTGCCCACCCCGCTTTACAGTCTCCGAAGACCAGTTCATGGACTTCTACAATTTACTTGGAGAGCGATTCATAGCAGCAGGTGATTACAACTCCAAGCACACACACTGGAGATCTCGCCTTGTGACCCCCAAAGGAAGGCAACTATATAATGCATTCATCAAAACATGCAACAAACTGGACTACGGTTCACCAGGCAGTCCTACATACTGGCCTACAGAACCTGGATAACTGCCTGATTTAATTGATTTTGCTGTGACAAAAAATATTCCTCGTATTCTAATATCTGCAAAACGCTTTTGGATCTATCATCGGACCACTCACCAGTGCTAATAACTTTTCTTCAAAGCCTGGAATTAATCGAGCACCCTTGCAGGCTGACATCGCTTCAAACCAACTGGCTGAAGCTCAAAAAGTACTTAAGTTCCCACATTGAACTATCTCCACAGCTCAACATCAAGGAGGACACCGCAGCAGCCAAAGTCTCTACACCGCAAGGGAGGGATGGGCACACACACCTAACACAAAACTAACCTTGAAATCGAACAGCTTGTTTTGGAGAAAAGACGTTTGAGGCGTGCTTGGCAAACCAGCAGATCGCCATCCTCAAAACATACACACACCTAACACAAAACTAACCTTGAAATCGAACAGCTTGTTTTGGAGAAAAGACGTTTGAGGCGGACCACTCACCAGTGCTAATAACTTTTCTTCAAAGCCTGGAATTAATCGAGCACCCTTGCAGGCTGACATCGCTTCAAACCAACTGGCTGAAGCTCAAAAAGTACTTAAGTTCCCACATTGAACTAACTCCACAGCTCAACATCAAGGAGGACATCGCAGCAGCCAAAGTCTCTACACCGCAAGGGAGGGATGGGCACACACACCTAACACAAAACTAACCTTGAAATTGAACAGCTTGTTTTGGAGAAAAGACGTTTAAGGCGTGCTTGGCAAACCAGCAGATCGCCATCCTCAAAACATAGCCTTAAGGAAGCTGGTCGCAGACTTACCAGGGCTCTAAGGCACGAAGAAGAAAAAGTACATTGAGAAACTTTCACTCACCTTGTGGGGGGCCCATCTAAATCTAAGTGCGCCGGCTGAAACAGTAACTCCCATAAGAGACTCTTCAGGCAGCTGGGCCAGAAACGACAAAGACAGAGCTTGTACATTTGCTTTACACCTTCGAAATGTTTTTCAGCCAAACCCTGCACACAATTCATTCACACTACCGTCGCCGTCAATTCAAATTGGAACTGAGACGGCACCAATTCTGTTTCAACTAAACGAAGTTGCAAAAGTCATCAGCAAGCAATTAAAAACAAAAAAGGCCCCAGGAGGTGATCAAATAACTCCAAAGATGTTAACTGAACTCCCAAACTGTGCAGTTTTTGTAATTTGTAAACTCTTTAACGGGATTACACGACTTGGCTACTTCCCAAAAAAATGGAAAAAGTCGGTAATCATAATGATCCCAAAGCCAGGAAAAGATCACACAATACCAGCTTCACACAGACCGATAAGTTTACTTTCGTGTCTGTCAAAACTGCTCAAAAAATGCCTTCTGACGCGCATAATCCCACATCTGAAAGAGCACAACGTTATCCCGGCTCATCAATTTGGTATTCGAGAAAGCCATGGAACAATAGAGCAAGTCAATAGATTAACAACAGAAATACGAACTGCATTCGAGCTTCGGGAATACTGCAGTGCAGTTTTCCATCTGGCTCGATGGCCTTATGCATAAAATCAGAATGTTACTGCCGGAAAACACTCACAGGATACTTGAGTCATACCTTTACAACAGAGCCTTCGCCGTGAGATGCAACACTACAATATCCGACGATTACACGATAGAGGCTGGAGTTCCGCAAGATAGCGCCCTTGGTCCAACTCTGTTTCTCCTCTACACCGCAGATATTCCCACGAACGAGCGGCTAACTACTTCTACATTCGCAGACGATACCGCGATCCTTAGTCGGTCCAAATGCCCAATTCAGACAACAGCACTACTAGCTGATCATCTCGTGGTAGTGGAGAGGTGGTTGTCAGACTGGCGTATAAAAATAAATGCGCAAAAGTGTAAACACATAACGTTTACTCTTAACAGACAAACGTGTCCCCCTCTAACTCTAAATAACATGCCACTTATACAAGCTGACCATGTATCGTACCTTGGCGTCCACCTAGACAGGAGACTTACATGGCGTAGACATATCGAGGCTAAGAAAATTCATCTAAAACTTAAATCCAATAGCCTTCATTGGCTCATAAACACTCGCTCCCCCCTCTGCCTAGACTTCAAGGTCCTGCTCTACAATTCAACGCTTAAGCCAGTCTGGACTTCCGCCCCCTAATTGTGGGGAAACGCGAGCAGCAGTAACATCGGTATTATCCAGCGAGCACAATCAAAAATCCTGAGAACTATCACTGGGGCACCTTGGTATGTTCGGAACGACAACATCCACAGAGATCTTGGCATTCTACCCGTAAAAGATGAAATATCAAAACAAAAAGCGTCCTACCACACCAAACTAACTTCTCATCCAAACCAGCTCGCCAGGGGCCTAGCCAGGGTTTCCAACCGGACCCGACTACTACGAAATGACCTTCCAGCTCAGCAATAGTTATTAGAGCTCTTTCATCTCGCGTCAGTCATCTTGACAGTCAGATATAGTTTTTATTAAAGATTTATATACTTATTGTTAGTCTCAATTCAGAGAAGATTCAATAAATAAAATGCATATGTAAAAAAAAAAACAAAAAATTGCTTGAAGTTCGGGCATGTGTCACGCAGGTGTGAATCCAAATTCACATGCAGAACTTGTCACAATCGTCACCACTCTCTACTACACGTAGAAGATTCTACTGCACACGCCGCTGTAACCAGGACACATTCAAGGGATGAGGAGCAGCGCGACCTCGGCGCTCCAGAGGATACAACGGTGACCATCAGCAACATTGCTCGTGTACAGGGTTGCCCATATTCGACGGACCCATCTGACGACGCCATAACTTTTGACAGAGATGCCAGATCGCTTAATGACATACCGCGTTTGAAGCGTCAGTCCAAGCAGATTTTTACCATGGATCAATACACGCCACGCGAGCGCTCTGAAATAGTTGAAATTTACATTCAACAGAACAAATCAATTGTGAAAACTCAACGTGCTTTTAAAAAATTAAAAAATGTGAAAAGTGCGCCTTCTAAGAACACCATTAAGCGTTTATACGAAAAATTTACGACTGGTGAGGCTATTTTTAATCCGAAGAGGCCAAATAAAAGTCGACCAAGGCGATCGGACGAGAATATCGCTGCCGTACGAGCCAGTGTTGAGAGGTCCCCAAGAACATCCCAAAAACGCCGTTCTCAGCAGTTGGGCATGGCTCGGTCCACTTTACAACGGATTATTCGCGTTGATTTGACCCTAGAAGAGCTCAAGGAATGTTGTCGTGAAGAAATAGCAGCTATTCCGGCCGAAATGTTGGCGAAAACGATGGAAAATGCTGCAAAAAGGGCACAATACGCCATCAACGCCAGAGGCGGCCATTTGAAAGATATCATATTCAAAAATTGATGTAAACAAATCTACTTGGAACAAATTAAATGATTAAGATTGCCAACCGCCAAATTTTTATTTTTTTCTTTGATTTTTAAAAAAAAAAACATGGGTCCGTCGAATATGGGCAACCCTGTACAAGACACTCCATGCGTACAACGGATTAGCTACTTCTACACAGCCACAAGGGTCACGGAAAAGCGCATTGCCCACAGCTCTAGTACTCGTTCGCAACGCCAAAGGATCACACACTTCCTGTCGGGTGCTTTTGGACAGCGGGTCGGAACTGTCATACATCTCCGAGCGATGCGTGCAGGCGCTCAGCCTGGCGCGCTTGCCATTACGAATTTTCGGGAATTTCTTCGATCAAGGCTGCAGCGCACTGGATATTCAGTCAAGAATATGAGAACACACAATGAAGGTACGTGCCCACGTACTCAGCAAAATTACCTCCACGTTGGCAAGACACAATATCAACGCCTTAGCACTTAAGGCGTTCGATGGCATGGAGCTTGCAGATTCTGACTATTAATCGTTGCCGCCAGTAGATATTCTCTTGGGCAGCGATTGCGTTTGGACCGTGTTCACTGGTAAAAAGCTGTTCGACAGCCAGGGGAAGATCATCGCCATTTCGACAATATTTGGATGGGTCGATCATGACTACAGGCTCTTCATCTACAACAACTATGCACACGGCTATTAACATTGATGCATCACTTCGACGCTTTTGGGAGCTGGAGGATGTCAACCAAGAACTTCATCGCAAGCCAGAGAACGATGTAGTTGAACAACACTTTTTAAAGACACACACAAGGGACCCCAAGGGGCGTTACATCGTCGAACTTCCGTTTAAAGACCACAATAAGCAGTTTTCGGATACTCTTCAGGGAGCACTCGCAAGATTCAAGGGAGTAGAACGCCGTCTAATGCAAGATCCCAATTTGCGCTCACAGTATGTAAAGTTTATGCATGAGTATCTCAACTTAGGTCACATGCGAGAACTATCGCCAGAAGACATTGACAAGAAACCGAATTTCTACTTGCCACATCATCCAGTAATTACCAAGAGTTAAGGGTAGTTTTTGATGGATCATTTAAGGATACTAACGGAAATTCCTTGAATGACTTGCTACACATTGGTCCCAGTATCCTGCGAAACTTATTCTTAATTTGTATCCGATTTAGAATGTTTAAGTTCGTCTTCTCCGCAGATATCGTCAAAATGTACAGACAAATCTTGGTGGCTGCCAAGCATTGTAGCTACCAGCGAATTTTATGGAGAGATGATGAATGTTCGCCTATCAAACACTATGAACTGTCCACGGTAACATACGGCACGTCTAGCGCACCATTTTTGGCAGTAAGAGTTTTTGATCAGTTAGCTCACGACCATCAACACGAGTTTCCCACTGCTGCGAAAGTCGTAAAGGAGAAGTTATATGTGGACGACGTACTCACTGGAGCATACAAATCAAAATGAGTTAATCAAACTTATGAAATGTGCAGGCATGAAGCTTGAAAAATGGGTCTCAAACTCGCCACGCATTTCTGAAGCAACGCTCACTTCTGAAGGAAAAGGATTCCATTCAACAACGAATGTTCTTGGCATCTATTGGGATCCAAAGCAAGATACGCTCTCATTCAAAGTTTGCTTTCATCAAATCCGAAGAACTCTAAACGACAAATGCTGTCTGACGTGGCACGCATCTTTGACCCGCTGGGTGTCCTATCGCCAGTGGTGGTACAATTCAAAATATTGTTTCAAGAATTGTGGCTTCTTGATCTCGGCTGGGATACGGAACTTCCTCCAAAAATCGCTGAATGGTGGAACAAATGCCGTAACGACTTGAATGCACTACAAGAGCTACGTATGCCAAGATTTATTGACAACAAGGAAAATCACATCGAACTGCACGGATTTTCGGATTCTTCTATCAAGGCGTATTCGGCAGTTGCCTACAGCAGATTAGTACGCGCGAATGGTACTGTTTCTGTGTCACTCATAGCAGGAAAAACCACAGTTGCTACTCTGAAGCAGCAATCACTACCGCGCCTCGAGCTGTGTGGAGCTCTGCTACTTAGTCGACTAATTTCTTCAATCAAAAATGCTCTACAACACAAGGACATCGTCATACATGCGAAGCTTAAAACATTTGTGGCAAACCAAACGACAGAAATACTCGATACTATACCTCGCAATGCCTGGCATCATGTAAATACTAAGGAAAACCCTGCCGATTGCGCCACGCGAGGCATGCTGGCTGCAGAACTCATTCATTTCGACCTGTGGTGGATGGGTCCTCCATGGCTGCAAGATCAAGAAAAACTCGAGGTAAAGTTGAGCTGCCTAAAGATCTGTTCTTCTATTTCAGAAAACCATGGTAAAGAAGAGGTGAAGATCACCGCACTGACTACTCATGAGGTCATCTCATTGTCACCGATCGAAGCACTGGCTCAGCGGGCCTCATCCCGGACAAAAATGGTTCGCATTGTAGCTTACTCCCTACGCTTCATCCAAGAGATCAAGGGTATTAAGTCAGGCACGCTGACAAATTGCAAGGGGCTCACTTTGAGGAGATGCAGGCTGCTCGCATTCCTTGCCTTCAAGAGGCTCAGAAATGCTTCAAGAACGACTACAATCTACTGATGGAGAACAAGCCACTTCAGAGCAGCTCCCAGCTCATCAAGCTTTCACCGATCATTAGCAAGGATGGCCTTCTTCGAGTTGGTGGACGACTGGACAATTCACAATTACCAGCTGATGTCAAACACCCAATTTTGCTTCCCAAATCGCACAGCATTACAAGGATGATTTTGGAACACGAACATGCGTCAAATCTGAACCCTGGAAAATTGGGTCTTTGGCGCACGCAACCTCATAAGTAATCTGGTGCAAAATTGCATCAAATGTTTTCGCCAACGAAATCAAACAGCACAACAATTCATGGCCGATCTACCGGGGATTCGCATTACAGAAGCACTTCCCTTCCAGCACTCAGGCTGCGATTATGCTGGACCATTTATTCTCAAGGAAAGAAGAGGGCGAAATCCACGGAAAACTAAGGGTTACATATGTCTGTTTGTCTGCCTCGTAAAATCAGCCATTCACTTGGAACTGGCCACCGATCTCAGCACAGACACCTTCATAGCATGTCTTCGTCGTTTCATGTCCCTGCGTGGGAAATGTTCTCAAATCTTTAGCGACAACGGGACGAATTTTGTTGGTGCCAAGCGGGCTTTAGATGAAATCTTTATCTTCACAGGAGCATCGTAATACAGTAGCGCAAACTTTGGCCACCGATGGCATAAAATGGAATTTCATACCTTCACACTCGCCACACTGGGGCGAAAAATGGGAGTCAGCGGTACGTTCTGTGAAATTGCACCTTCGACGCGTCGTGGGAAAGACGATCTTGACTTTTGAGCAAATGCAAACTGTAATCGCCCACATAAGCGCGGTTGTGAACTCAAGACCGTTGTGCTATACACCTGACACTGACTTCACATACTTGTCGCCAGCCCACTTTCTTATTGGACGCGCATTTACAACTGTTCCAGAGGGTGATCTAACTCATTTGCCAATCAATCGCATGGACTATTCGCAACATTTGCAATCCATGTATCAAGGATTTTGGAAACGCTGGCACCAGGAATACTTAACATCGCTACAGCAACGTCACAAGTGGAACAGCAAGGAACGCAACATTTCAGTGGACAACGTCGTGCTTGTAAAGGACTCAAATCTTCCACTTGGCAACTAGCCCGTGTGTTAGAAGCTCATCCTGGACCAGATGGATTTGTACGCGCCGTGAAACTTAAGACATCCGCCGGAGAGATGACTAGACCTATCACCAAGTTAGCAGTATTGCCTAATTCTGAAACCGTGTTTCAGGGCGGCTTGGGATGTTGATGAATGCTTTGCAGCCGTTATTTTGAATTCATATATTTCTATTCAACTTAAGTTTTGGTATTTTTTAGTGTCATATACCATTTGTGCTGCGCCACACTCTTGAGATTTTTTAGTGATAAGACTACAGCCAAGCATGTCGGACACGCAGAAACCGTCTGGTTAAAATAAAAATAATACAGTCCACTCAAACTCGGGAATTAAACGTTTTAATTCATCACCAGATATTCTAAAACAGTGATGCTCACGCCTATGCACAAGGAGCACAATTGTTTTTGTAAACGCACATGCTTATGAAGATGTAAGGGCCGGCACATAGGTAAGATTGCTGGGCACATTTTTCCATACACTAATAATTTTTCGTTTCTTCCTTGCGGTCCAATTCGTTACTTATAAGATCGAGACAAAGCAACAACAAATACACTGTTTTTTTTTTTGGGTGGCTAAGTAAAATAAAATTGTTTTATGTCTTTTTCTCGGCTCTACATTGAATTCTTTACTTATGCTCGTAAAGTTTTTTAAATGTGTTGGTAAATGTACTGTAAGCACCCCTGCTCTAAAAGAGGAAATCGGTCGAAAGAGAGCTGAACGGCAGGAAGAGTTGAGTCGCCATCAACAGGTAGAGAAGCGCTAAAAAGGATAAAAGGTAGGATGTCGTCATCCGCGGAATAAACGCTAGCAGGACCTTATAGCTACGAAACTACGAATTTCTGCGGACACACATATTTTATGAACCTGGTAGTTGAGTTTTCGACGGCATCTGTAGGCCCTAACATTTTTAAAAGGCAAAGCTCTTGAAGGGGACCTCAATTTACCTAGAAAGAAACGGTTGTACGTAAAAAGCTAATGGCTTAAAGTCCGAGCAAAAAGATATTGGTTCGGGACTACAGGATGGTAAAAGATGATAACTGATTTTATTGAAACAGGATGGGCGAGCGTACAAGTAGAAACAAATCGGCCGAGCAACTTCTTAAACGTGTTTAAAAGCATTTAAAAATATTAATATACTTAGTTATTGTTCATACGTTCGAGGTAGTTAAGAGAACTTTCTGCAAATGCAATTCTCATTATTTCATAAATCCACCATACGGTTAAAGTTAACCGAATTTTATGTAAAGAGATTCACGAAAGAGAACTCTCTGGGCTACGAGCAGAAGAAGTTATCGCAGCTGGCGGTCGCGTTTTATTAATTTACAGATATTAGCTTAAAGTAATACCATTGTCAGCATTGTAAAGTGAAAATTTGAATTAGAACTCATTGTACATAGTATTAAACAATCCATGAAGTGCACCTGTTATCGTTTTATTTCTAATTGGTGGAAAATCCCTGGAGCATCTTTGCTCAGCTTTGACAACTCTAAATTGTCACAAAAGTTATAATAAAGCGGGATTGAGAGAAAAACTTATTTTTAAAAACTTTATACAACACGGTAATGTTCATGATATACGGGAGAACTAGATGCATACTTTCCAGATCATTATTTGCACTGGGTGATGGCAGAGCGGCAGAACGTCAGAGGACGAGCAAGTGAAGGAAGCCTGTATGGCATAAGGAAGGGGCTCAATTAATGGTGTCAATTCGAAAAAAATGCCAAACTGAACGGTCATTAAAATCGCCACTTATGGCGAAATGATTAGAGGACCGGTACAGCATGCTTCTGGAAAGTAAAGAGAGAAAACGTTATGGTAGTTGTGAGCTAAACGGAAGAATTGCGACCAACAGATAATCACCGAGGGACCTAAAACGACAGGAAGATTCACAATAAAGTCATGATCTGATAAAGGCGGGCAAACAAGTTAATCGGAAGAATAGGTGACAGATATATCTTTTTATACGCAAAGCGAGAATGTTTGATGTAGATACTTATGACCTTAATAGGAAATTCTTCAATATAAATGTAACTGATCCGGGCTGTAGTATGTGTGTGCCAACAGAGGCAATAGATAGTGAAAATAATTGCTTTAAGTTTGTTCACGTAAAATAGTGTGACGTTTTAGAGGCTACTTTACAAATAAAATCTAAAGCTACAGGACTTGACAATATAAATCCGAACTTTTGCCAAAATACTACGACCAAAAATCTTTAAACACCTGACTCACTTGCTTAATTCTGCAATAACAATGTCTACCTTCCTTGAGTCGAGGAAAATTTCAAAAATTATGCCGATACCAAAGTGCAATAACGAATTTATACCAGTTTCTATACTGTCATGTTGGTCCAAAATTTTTGAAAACTACTTGCGTGACATTTTATAGATTTTAAATGACAAATAATTTGATATATAATTTTCAATCAGGTTTTCGTAAGCAGAGAAGCTGTACTACTGACATTATCAAGATCGCAGAGGATATACGTAAGGAAATGGATAACAGTATAATAACTTCTTTAACACTACTAGATTTTTGCAAAGCATTTGATTCAGTTGACCACAGAGTACTTTTAAATAAACTGAGAATATTTAAATTTTCAAACGCAGCCTTAAAACTAAGGCTGTAGTCATTAAGGAAAAGACTTCAAAACTCTTGATTTATACCGGTTTATCGTCTTTCGTCTTTAGTTTTTTTTTTGTAAAAATTACTAGTTTAATTCAATCTTATGGTCTATAGCAATTTTTCGGACATCTTAGGATCTTGTTGGTTAATTTTTTAAATTGTTTTAATGTGTTTGGTGTATTGGAATATTATCTTGGTGAAAGAGGCTGTCAGGTCTCAGTATAACCCAATCGTTTTCTGTTTTTAAATCTATTTGACAATTGTATTTTTTATTATTCCATCACATGGAGAAGGTAAATTTAAATCTTCTATATACAAAATTTGCAAGAATGAATGAAGTTCTGTTGATAGTAGTCCTTTGAGAAGTGTCTTTGTTAATGAGTCTGAATTTTCTTTTACTAAAGATTTGTCTGCACCCTTATCAATTATAAGTGACTATACTTTATTTGTTTGTTCATTTTTAAGTAAAACAAAAAGATTGAAGTTAAGGTTTATAGAGTGAACCGTTTGTTTTACTGTTTTTTGTATTGTTACGTGAGCATATTAGTGCCCTAGTCCTGAAAGAACTTAGGCCGACGTTAAAGCGTCCGATGGTCAGGTATCTGGCTGCCCCAAGATAACAAGAATAATATTTAACAAGCCTGCTAAAAGTTATTGCGTCATCCGTCCGCGTTGCCCAGCAAGCTTTGCTGTCGCTTGATCGTAATAAGATCGGCGTAGTGATCGAATACACGCCTGCACTGGGCAACTGTTGATTGATATAATTTGTCAGTTTAACCTTAAGCCCGTATTGTGGGTCAAATCGACCCAGCGAACTTTTTGCATATAAGCTAGAGTCTCCAACCGGAACTATAACCGAAATTAACAGCAATTGAAATAACCGTAACCAAAACCGAAACATTTGAATCGGTTTTTCAAAATGTTATTTTTTTAATATAAGTTAATTAATACTTCTAAGAATTTGTTTCTTTCGCGCAAGGAATAGAATCATATGTACAACAAGAAAGGAAGTACCTATTTCAAAAATTTGATAATCTTGAAAACATTCAAATTACGATTTACTTGCGTATAAGTTAATCACAGAAATATTTCTTCATTTTTTCCGAGAAATATTGCAACATTATTGATGGCAACAATTTAACTACGGTCAAGAACCCGCAAGTTTAATCAGAGTGACTCCTTAGCAATTAATATTGCAAGCTGAAGACGGTAAGCGGTCGGTGAAAAACAAGTTTACTGATCCATCGGTGGACTACAAGTAATGTCAGGTACGTCTGCAGGACAACCTCTAGTTGAGTGTGAATCCCAGGATCCCCAGTAGGAAACAAAAAGGAAGACATCCGGATCACCAGGAGGTGTAGCCACATCATGTTAAGTTAAGTGAAATAGTGAATAAGTGAAGGCAACAAAAGTTAAACCAAATCAAAACTAAAAATTTCTACACAAAAAAAAATTTTTAATTAACATCAAAGTTATATAAAAGTTGAAATTTAAAATAAAAATTTTGAGGCTTAAATTCTAAAATTTAAATGGAATCTAAAATTTAAAATTAAATTTTTTGAGTTATTAAAATATTATTCATATAAAATTTTTTATTAACAACCATTTAAAAAACAAAAACAAATTTAAATAAAGTTAAAAAAGATTTTAAGTGATTTAAATTTTTTTAAACATTTTTACTATATTACAATTCAAATTCGAATTAAATTTACAAAATTAATTTAAATAAATAAAACATTCAACACTTACCTTAAAAATAATAATTTTTTATTTTGTAACTTAATATTCATTAGAATTAGTCTTAACAACCATTTTTATTGTAAGACAGACCCATGAAAAAAATCTCCTATGGCCAATCGGCATAATTTTATACTAACACCCGTCATTGACTTACAACCTCAAGAATTACAGCCAGAACGACTTTAAAATAAACAATTAAATCAGGTAGAACAATACCAAGCTAACCTAGTTCAATAACAAAGATAAATTCATAGACAGGAATTACATCAGAAACACATAGACAATATGACAGCACAAGAGTTACAAGAAGCAGTCAGAAACTTAATTGCTCAGCAATTACCGATTCTATTCCAAATCAGGAAATTTCCTATGAAAATCGAGCTAACCTCGTAAGCTTAAGGGACTTTTCTAGCAACCTAACAGAATTCAGCTCTTGGAAAAAGGGTGTGGATAGAGTTCTTAAACCCTGTAGGCACATCTAAGTATTTTGGGATAATAAAATCACGGGAAACGCAGACACTGCGTTAGAATCTTATAGTTCTCCACTTAACTGGAATGCCATTTTTAAATGTCTAACTAGGCACTCCTAAATACTCGGTAGAGGAATTTCATCAGTCAGTTAACAAACACCTTTCGCTTATCCTTAATAAGGTTGGACGTATGGAATTAGGAATGGAAGCAGAACAACTCATGACGAAAATGTATAGGGACAGAGCCTTAGACACTTTTGTGCGCGGACTATGCGGAGATTTATCTCGTCTTCTCGGTATGAAGGCACCAACCGAGCTTCCTTCAGCTTTACATCTTTGTCTAAAGTTAGGGAACCAAGCGTACCGTGCAAACCAATAGAGCAATAGAGCAATAATAATTAATAGCAACAATTCGGATTTAGAAACGTGCCTTCCCAAAGCATATTACATTTACAACCAAACAGACCACAGCCAAACAGGCCACAATGGTCATTCCCCATTAATAACCAGTATCAAAATCCTTTAGTTCCACCCAGACAAAATAATAATATGGTTAATCAACCACGACCCCAGTTCTACAATAACAACCCACGGACTTCGACAGGACCGTGCAATCGAAACATATTAATTATATGAACAAACCCATACGTTTTAAAGCTGATAAAAGACCACCAATGCGTCTAAACGAAGCAGTAAAAAAATCTAGAAATTGCAGTATTCAAGCAGCCCCTGACACTTTTTCAAAAGTGGAAGATGAAACACTATCCCTCGACGAATATAACGAAACCGTAATGTCACAGGACGAATCACAATCTGAATATCCTGAATCTATAACAGAATATTCTGAATCCATAAACCAAGCCGACCAGGAATACCCATACGATTATACCAACATTCATTTTTTAGAATAACAAACTCCTCATTGCCATATTTTGAATGCAAACTGAGGAGTGGAGAAATTTTGAAAATATATTAATTAATAATTAAAATAATTAATATATATAATAATACCGGTTTAAACAATAATAACATCTTGCCAAAATTCGTTAAAAATCCAATAGAAAATAAATCTCCGTTTGACGCCATCTTGGTTGGCGAAAATATTAAAATTACACATCACAAAACAGCCAATTTATTTAACGACAATAATTAAATTTTTTTTATTAACAACTTTAAAAATATTTTATGCTATTTTGGGAAACGACAGTTTAAAAAATTTAGGAGCAATAATTAACATTAATACCAAGCCTATACACTTAAAAAATGGAAAAACAATCAATACTAAAGAAACAAATTCAAAGCAGTAAATTTAATTATTCCTCCCACAGATCTTTAAAAACTCATTCAGAAATATAAAAATCTATTTGCCAAACCAAATGAAAAATTGACCTACACAACAAACGTGAAAGCTGAGATACGCACAAATACCGACACACCAGTCTACTCGAAATTTTATCAATATCCAATGGCACTCAAAGACGATATTGACCGACAAATAAAAGAACTTTTAGAAACCAACATAATACGACCCTCTAGATCGCCTTATAAATATCCAGTGTGGATTGTACCAAAAAAAATTAGATGCCTCCAGTGTATTTATAATTATTCTTTTAAAAGAAAGCGATATAGAAAAACAGCGAATAAAGGAAAATTTGAGTTCAAAAGACTTATGTTTTAGCGTGCCCTAGACGACTTTCTTAGGGAACACATAAAGAAAATCTGTTATACTTATATCGATGACATAATTGTCTTCAGTCTAGACGCACAATCTCATTCAAAAAATGTAGATACAATATTTTAAACCTTAAATAATGCTAGCATAAAATGCCAATTGGATAGCTGCGAATTTTTCAAAAGTAAAGATGAATTTTTAGGATTTGTAATTTCAGATAAGGGAATAGAAACCAATCCAACAAAGGTTGAGGCCATCGCTAACTACACCATTCCCAAAAACGTTAAAAAATTAAGATCTTTCCTTGGACTATTAGGGTATTACAGACGAATTATTATTGGCTACGATGCACTAGCAAAACCACTCACCACATTACTTAGGGGCGAGGATGGAAGAATTCCGAAGAAAGTTTCAGCGAAGAAATCTATTCACTTCGATTAGAAGCCAATCAGGCCTTTAATAAATTAAAAAGCACCCTAATTTCAGAAGGCATACTATTACAATATCCAAATTTTAAGGAGGAATTTGTGTTGACAACAGATGCCTCCGATCACGCAATCGGAGCAGTACATTCACAAAAGGACCTATAGCCTTCATATCTAAAACACTATCTCAAACAGAAGAAAACTACGAAACGGCAAAGAAAGAAATGTTAGCCATTTCATAGGCAGTAATAAGACTTAGAGGATATCTCTACGGTGGAAGCAAAATTAAAATCTATACTGACCACGAACCACTTACACATGATTGTAATTGGAAGGGATGGATAGCGATCAAGAGATGGAAATCATATCTTGACGAATAAAATAAAGAACAACTTTATAAGCCCGGAAAGGAAAACATAGTGGTCGATGCTTTGTCTGGGATTCCTAAAAGCAACCAAATTAGCTCATTAACAGCAACACAACACAGCGCGCAGAGCTCTGGTCATAGCCTCATCCCCAGCGTCGAAGTACCAATAAATCCCTTTAAGAATCAGATATTAATTTACAAAGAAAACCCCCCCGAACACAAATTTACTATTCCGTTCCCCACCTTTCATAGACACCTTTCTTCGCATCAGAAGAGATAATGGGAGAAATACAGCGAATTTACCCGGAACATTTCGGATCCATTAAAATCAGGTTCACACAAAATAAAGTAGAAGTTTTGACAGAAGAAACTAAGCAAGAAGTATTAATATTAGAAACACATAACAGAGCACATAGAAATGCAGAACAAAACAAAAACTAACTTGCAGAAAAATATTATTTACCCAAAATGAAACAAAAAATAATGACATTAGTTAAACAATGCAGGATATGTAAAGAAGGAAAATATGATAGGCATCCGCCCAATCCAGAAATTAAGAAAACCCCAATTCCTGAATACCCTGGACCCATAATCCATATTGACATCTTCTCAACCGAAAAAAAATTAGTATTGACTGCAATTGATAAATTTTCGAAACTAGCACAGCCAAAAATTTAAAATCTAAATCCACCGAAGACATTAAAAAACTACTACTACTATGGAGTACCCAATTTGTAGTAATACATAATGAAAAGGCTTTCAATTCAGCAAATTCTTCTCCTGTTCAAAAGCGTCAATTGTAGTATTTGTTTCGAGTGCGTAAAGTTCATATAAAGTAATATTAGAGAAGTGTCCGGATACCCAAATTGCTCCCAGATTGTGTCTTCTCCATCCATTAACGGTATGTAGTCCGAATGGATGGAGTCATTTATTTGTAAGGCAGTGGTCATCGAATAGGTCATAGTCAGAATAAAAGTCCAAAGCGTTAACTAAAAACAAGAAAGAAGGAAAGAACAAAAATCTAAATTTAATATTAGGTCTAGAAGAATCGTTATTTTAAATTGTCCTTAAGAACCACCATCCCTATAATAAGAACTTTCGTCCCAAGGTCTAATTCGACTACTTCCTCCGAGCATAGGGGAGATGGTTTATTCCCCAGGCCTTGTCGCCGACCTGATAACTTTTGTAAGTCCTGTTTTTGTTTATTTGGTCTAAACTTTTTTCCTGGGCCTGTTGAATTTTTGTACTAATCTCGGTTTCGAACTCTGAAGATCTAGAGTGTATTATTTCTATAGACGTTTAATTAGTCTCTGAGTGGATAGTTTTGTTGTACTTAGTTGTGGCTAGTAAGATAACCTCCTTAGTGTCGTTCATTTATTTTTCGATTTTTAGGCAACGCGCTATTTCAGCATGGGTGCTGTGGAATCCTTCGACATGTCCGTTCAAGGTGCTGTGCAAATTATTGAAATTATTTGAAATTATTATTATTATTATTATTTGTTATTTGTTTTTCGTAGATGGGAAGTCGGCTTCTTTAATGATTATCTTATTACGGAAACAATTTACTGGTTTATCTATTGACTCTATTGAGTGAATCTTCGCTATGAATGGTAGCGATATCAGATTCGAAGTTGTCCTGTAAGGGATTCGCGTTCTGTTGTGAGAGGGCATCGACTACAACATTTTGTTTTCTGGTTTGTAGAAAATGTTTGCGTTATGGTCGTCAATAAAAGATTTCCAGCGTTTTGTAAGTATAAATGTTTAATTTTCTTACCCCTTACAAATAATTTCTCAGATTTCTAAGCGCCCATACAATGGCTAGAAGTTCGCGCTTATTAGTGGCGAAATGCATTTCGTTGTCCCGGATTGTTCTGGCGATCCAGGTTATTGGACGATTTTCCTGTGGCAACACAGCCCCTAAGCCGTGCACGGAAGCGTCCGTCGTTAGTTTAAAAGGTTTGCTAAAATCGGGGTATGCTAGAACTACGTCTTCTGACGCTACAATTTGTTTAAGATTTTTATAAGATTCTAGTTGTTTGGATGATAACTAAGTTTTGATTTTTCTTGATTGATTTGCGCTGACTTTACCATTTTCGCTTTTTAAGATCTCCGTTAGGGGTCTTGCGATTGCGGCAAATCCTTTTATAAAACATCTATAATAGCTGCAGAGAGCCAAAAATGATCTTAGGCTATAAAGTGAAGTAGGTGCTTGGAAAGCGTCGATTGCCTTTACTTTATCTGGAGTCGTTGTAAGTTCTGCGCATGACACAATGAATCCCAAGTATTCTACGCTCCATTTGACAAACTAAGACTTTTCCTGAGATACCCTCATGCCAGCTTCATATGATCTTCTTTAGTTTTCAGAAGATGATGACATCATCGACGTACACGTAGCATGATATTTGTTTCCGTAGGTCATCGTCGATTACCCTTTGGAAAATGCTGGGTGCATTCTTGAGTCCAAAAGGTAATCTACAGAACTCATATTTTTCGTTATTAACAAAAAAGGCGGATTTCTCCCTATCTTTCTCTGCCAACTCGATTTGGTGAAAACCTGATTTAAGGTGCAATGTTGTAAAATACTAGGTCATATATTTGCCAGTATAGTAGAAATACTAGGGATAGGGTATTTATCGTCAATCGTTTTTTGATTTAGTTTCCTAAAATCGATAACGAGGTGTTTTTACTTGTTGCCACTTTCATCGTGGCCTTTTTATCAACAAGCTACACGGGATTGTTGTAAGGTTATCGTGATTTTCTGATGATACATACATATATATGTACACACATGCATAAAAAACGGATTTTTATACCCTTGCAGAGGGTATTATAATATATATATATATTCCGACCCTATAAATTATATATATTATATTCTTGATCAGCATCACTAGGAGAGTCGATCTAGCCATGTCCGTCTGTCAGTCCGTCTGTCTGTCCGTTTCAACGCAAACTAGTCTCTCAGTTTTAAAGTTATCTGCATGAAACTTTCCCAAAAGTTGTCTATTGCAGGTAGAACATAAGTCGGAACGAGCCGGATTAGACGACTATAGCATATAGCTCCCATAGGAACTATCGGAAAAATAAATACAAAATAATTATAACTTTGCTGTTTTTATACCCTTGCAGAGTATATTATAATTTCAGTCAAAAGTTTGCAAGGCAGGGAAGGAGACATTTCCGACCCTATAAAGTATATATATTTCTTACCAGCATCATCTAGCCATGTCGGTGTAACCCTCTGTCCGTCCGTTTGTAAGCAAACTAGTCTCTCAGTCTTAAAGCTATCTGCATGAAATTTTTCCAAGTTGTCTCTCTATTGCAGGTAGTACATAAATCGGAAGGAGCCGGATCGGACAACTATAGCATATAGCTCCCATAGGAACAATCGGAAAAATAAATGAAAAAAAAATTATAAGTTTGCTGTTTTTAAAATTTTTTTTCTTAGTTCTTCGACATATAGTAAAGTAATGAGTAAGTATTTTAAAATTACGGTTTAAATTTCATCAAAATCGGACGACTTTAACATAAAGCTCCTGTAGGAATAAAAAGAACATTAAAAAAAAACTTAGATAATGTAACTTTTCTATTTTGTAATTTTTTTCAAAAATTCTTTTTGAATTATTAATAATTTGACAGTTCAGAATTACGCTTTTAATTTTATTAAAATCGGAAAACGATATCATATCGAACTATCGAATAACTGAACTGCATCCTAGCTTCAAGTTTCTAAGCATATACTCAAGTAAATCATAATTTTAATGTTTTGAAGAATATTTAGTATTTGCAATAGCTGCGAGGGTATATGAACTTCGGCTTGCCGAAGTTTGCTTCCTTTCTTGTTTTCATTTATCATAACGCTTACTAAAAATTTTAAAAATATGACTAAATATCTCTTTGATATTATTAATGCCAAGAAATGCATTTTGAAATATACTGTAGTAAATGGTTTTTTAACAAATTAAGAAAATAACTATGAATTAATTGGCAGATTGTATTGAAATTTTTTTATTATCTTTTTTAAAATACAAATTTAAAAATATTTTAAAATTTAAATTTGATAGTCTGAAATGGGGAATTTCTGATAAATATTTGAAACCCAATTGAAATAAAATTTGTAAATGCCCAAGAAAAAAAGTCACCCCCTGCCACAGGATGACCACAATAATTATGTTGAGATTGCAGACTTATAATAAAAATCAAAAATTTGTTCATGCTAAATATTTCAATATTATATTTATGTAGCTTTTAGAGTTTGCAAGAAATTTACAATACAAAATGATATACAAGATTGAATTGAATCTTAAATAACTGAATTAATAAAAGCGCCTAACAGCGACCTATAATTGTGATACCTTAGAGCATTAGAAACTATAATGTTTAATTGATAATATAAGCTGATAAAAATGTAAAATGTATCGTAATCATAGTCATTTTTGTTCTTTTATTTTTTCGCAATTACTCAGTTTTTAGAAGAGTTTTTTGTTGCTTCATTAGGTAAAGCAAAAAAATTTTATAAACTTAATTTACAGGAAAAAACTTATAAATGCAAGAAGGCATTGATGAGTAGTAAGTTATAGCCAGGGATTCCAGGCAGGGTCCATGCGACAAAGATTATCGATATTTGTTGCCGATTGTATTAGCAATGATATCTTTTTATTTTCAATGCTATCGAAATATGAAATTGTATTAAAACGAGTCAAAATAATATCCACTGCTGAATTCACAACGTTAACTGTGTGCTCCATAAAATTTCCGTCGGAATAACGGTCTTCTGATCCCTCGGTGAATTTACATTCTCGGAGTCCTTTTTTTTGCAATGCAATTATTTCATCTCTTAAAATAGTTTGCAAAATAGAGCAAAGCCTATAATTTGGTTGAATAAAGCATCGAGCTGTAGCCACAATTGCCGCCGATAAAGTTCCAGTTATTCCAATATGTGTTATAAATTCACCCACATTCGGAGTTAGTCGGAATGGAACTGGTCTATGTTGATTTAGATCGCATTTATCATCATTTACATCAAACTTAAAATAAGATATGTTCATAAGTCCAGAGTCTTGATGAAGGTACATCATATCAGCATTAAGACGAGTAAGGCTTAAAGCGTGTTCGCATAGAAAAGCCAAAGCCAGTTGCAGGGTAAACTGAAATAAAGATAACAAGTAATGTTTTATTTTTTAAAAAACAAAAGTATTGCAAGGATTATGTTTAAAAATATTTTAAAATGTCGTTAACGTTTATATTATAGGACCTAAATATAATATTTTAACAATACCACTAATACATATAAGTTAAACCAAAAATGCATTTTGTGTTTGCAATTACGTGTAAATTAAATTTAAAACACCAACAGGAATTGTAAGCCAATGGAAATTAAAATTTTAAAATTATACCTTTAAAATTCAGCGATACAGCTGATACAGCTCACAGCCAGTGAGCTTTTTCTCTAACGGTAGCCTTTGTGATGCCCAAATAAAATAATACCACACAAATTTCCAATTAATTATGCACTAAGTTTATTCTATATGGCACCAAGGCCTTATTTACACAGCCCGATTTGTCTGTGCCTTTTAACTAGCGAAAGTAAACGAAAAGAACAGGCAGGCGATCTGCGACCGTGCCTTTAGCGAGCGAGTACAAAATTGAACTAAACTAAATAGATTCTTGCCGTGGACAATGGCCATTTCAGAGGAGGCAAGTTCTCGTTTTGAACCAGGACGACATCGTTGACTTGTAGCGCAGGTTTGGAGATGCGCCACTTTGATCGTTGCTGCAGCAGGACCTAATACTCTTCATGCCACCGTGACCAGAAGATTTGTTGAAAATAAGCAATTCTCTGCCACCGGTCCAAACGGGTTAAGTTCAGCTTTGTGACATCAGGCTCAGAGTACAACACCAGTGGAACTATGCTAAGACAGTGTGCAGGAGTTAGCACTTCAAGATCTGCCGGATTCTTTGAAAGGGGGAGTAAAGGTCGAGAGTAAATTCATCGAACGATAATAAAGATGGGCCAATAGAACGATGAAAATGAAATTTGTTTTTTTTTTACTGCACCCTCCCAGCTTTTGTTGAATGGTAGGTCCTGCTATGAGAACCTCGTTCAGCGAATGCCCACTTGATGTTTTTTCAGACTCATCAAAAACGACTCGCAATTTAATCGTGGTGCTGTAGTCCTTGAAAACGCAATGGTGGAGCAGAAAATATTTGCAAAAACCCAAGGAGTCTCTGGGCACGACGGACATGCGATTCAAATTCAAAAGTTCATGAATGAATGCCGAATTTTGGACCTTGACCTCTGGCTTGCGCAGTTTGCAGTTTGTTATCCAAATTGAGAAACCGACGATAAGCTTGATTGTACGATTCACCTAATTCTAGAGTGTTCTTTGCAGGCAATCGTACGTACAATCGTTGGTCTTGAAATGAGCCTCAAACTCCAGTTCTTCTTCTCAACTTCCCAAAAGTGACGGACTAATTCATCCATATGAGCTTCAGCAGCAACCAACTCACGCTGCACAGCTTGACCGTGTAATGCAGTTGCCTTGAGAGTAGAAGACCCGCCTCCTGTAACGATAACTGTAATCTGCCCTACATACCTATAATAGCTCAAAAAACATGCTTCCGCCAATAAAAAGGTCTAATTCGCTGAGATCTAAAGAATTCAGGATCGGTTAACTAAATATTCGAGGGAATTTTCCAACAATCAGTAATCATTGGAGCAACCAGATCAGATAGGCATGCGAAGCAATCAGAGGTACGCGACTTTAACCTAATGCAAACGGAGACTCCTTCAGAGTCCAATCGAGCATTTCCAAACAAGCAACTGATACGGGAGACTTCGTTTTATGCAATTTCAACTGGTGAGCGAGTCGGGAAGTCACAATGTGTACTTGAGATCCCGAGTCTAGCAGCGCACGGCATGGGATCCAATCACCTGATCCACTTTGAACGCTTATGACTGCAGTTGCAAGAAAGACAATGTAAGAATCCATGTTCTGAATCAGCAAAGAGTTAGAAAAACTTGAAGTAATTGCAATTGGCGTACTTTGTTCTGCAGCGGAGGCTCGCAGAACATGGGTCGAAGACTGAGTACCAAGATGCAAAAGGGTGTGATGCTTGGACCTGCAAGTTCGACAGCTGCTTGACTTACAATTGCGCATTTGATGACCCTTTTTTCGGCAATTAAGACAGAGCGCTAATTCCTTTAGCTTTCGAATACGCTCTTGTACTGACAGAATGGCGAATTGACAACAGCTATAAACTAAATGGCCACTGTCGTCACACACAACGCACCCATTTCACAAAGTATTAGTGGCAATTAAAATGCTTTTGTTGCGGCTTCTAACTGATTGTGAATTATTTGAGTACGATAATGCAATTTTTGACAACGCTTAGACAAAAATGTAAAAAATTGATCAATCGAAGGAATTTTATCAATAGCTACAGATTCTTTCCAATTGGCCTGAGTTTTGCTATCTAATTTTTGGAGTAAAACGTGAACAAGAACGCCGTTTCAAATTTGCCCAACCGAACCCATTGACTGAAGAGCACGTAGATTAGCATTTATTTTATCAGACATATCTCTCCGCTTTGTTGCGGACCGCATTTCGACTTTAAGGAGACCCAACATTGCCATTTTATGAGATTAGACGCTTATTATTGAAACAGTTGTTCCGCAAATCCAAGGCTACAGCATAGTTGCCATCACAAATTTCTAATGAGCGCACTGTATCCAAAGCGGAACCCTATAGGCAAGACTTTAAATGCTGCAGCTTCTTAATGTTAGTGAGCTCAACGTCATTGTTGATAATAGCCATGAACATTGATTGAAAGTCGGCAGATTCAGCAAAGCCACCAGAAAACTCCGGCAATCCTAATTCAGGCAAATGAGATCTTTTAGCCGGCACAGAATGGAAATCCAGAGATGGCTCTGGTCTAAGCGTGGTATTTCGAATTGCTGGACGTCGACGCTTACCAAATTCTTGACTTAGCTTGATTTGTATTGATATGATGAGCTCTTCAAAATCATCGCGATTTCATTAAAATCCAGCTCCTCAAGACTGATCGCGAGCTGTGTAAATGCAGCCTTATTCTCCTCTGACAGCTTAACATGAAGATCTAATTCTTCCAATTCTCAGATGCTTTAGCCTCAGAATGCATTGATTCAGCAGTTAAGGTTGTTTCGGTTGACATTTTATTATATTTATTTTATTTATTTCCAGTTTATAGTTCAGTTCAGTTCAGTTCAGTTACAGTTGGTACAGTGTGTGCTGAACCAAAACTCTTGACCACCGAAAAACTAATGTTTGTCTTGCCTCGGTCTTATAAGTACCTTGTGATCAAAAAGTTCCAATAATTTTCAAGTTTAGTGTAACTTGGTAACACTAGTTCTGATATTCAAAGTGTGAGAGCAAAATATCCATTACATTTTTTTTGACAGCTGCTTTTGTTAGTCAAAAAATAGACGCTCGGCGATTTTCACCATGGATAAAAAATTGGAACAACGCGTTTGTGTGAAATTTTGTGTTGCAAACGGATTTTCTGCAGCGGAAAGGCTCAAAATGTTGCGAATAGCCTTTGGTGAGGATTTCACAAAATCGTACATTTTCTTGGCACAAAGACTTTAAAGAAGGCCGTAAAATCGTGAGTGACATGCCACGTTCTGAAAGACCATCGACCTCAACTACCGATGAAAACATAGCTTCCGTGAAGAAATTAGTTTTGGAAAACCTCTCAATTAGCATTAGGGAGATAGCTAACCTCCTATATATCTTATTTGGATCGACCGACACATTTTGACGGAAATTGTGGGCATGAAACTCGTTGAAGCACGACTTGTTCCAAAAGAGCTGAATTTTTTTAAAAACAGCGTCCCTATTTGTGAATTTGTGGTCAAGAACTCCACCAATACCATAAAACAAGCACCATATTCACCAGACCTTGCCCCGTGCAACTTCTTTCTCTTCCAAAAACTGAAAATTTCGATCAGAGGCGTTTTGATGCGATAAAAAAGAATTCGCTGGAAGAAGTGAAAGCCATACATTCATCGGCCTATAAAAAATGGTTGGATGACTGGATTAAGCGCTGGCATATGTGTGTTGCCTCTAAGTACTTTGAAGGCGATAATAAAGACATTAATTAAAATTAAAGTCGTTTTTTTCAAATTTCCGGAACTTTTTGAAGTAGTCCGCAAGGAAGAAACGAAAAATTTTTAGGGTTTAGCGAATTGTGCCAGCAAGCTTACCTAACTTCTTCCTATACAGTGTACAATTACAAAAACAAATGTGCTCTTAGGGCATAGACATGAGCACCTCTTCTATAGGCCCTAGCATTTGCTACGCACAAAAAGCCAGAACGTAAGTTTGTTAGACAAAAGGCTGACATTTTTTTCCTATCGGGTTGTTAAAACATAAAAATGCTGCCTTTGTGATTTTGTTTTAAATGTGGAAAATGTTGCGCTATTTACTTTGTATACACAATAACTATGATTATTTAAAGTATATTAAAAATAATGTTATTCAAAAACTCGTAGGGGCGAGGCAGCCAGTCCTGGGCGTCCCTTCGAAAAAATGTGTTTTGCGGTCAACATCGGAGGGCATAACTGGGTCATTCAAAAAACATAGATCATACTGCGTTCATCATCATCATCATCAATTGCAGAAGTTTTATCATTGCAACCCAAAAAATCACTCCTCGGTTTAGACGAGGAGTCTGTTTAACACAATGAAGAGCGCAAACTGACAGGATGACTATCACGGTAGTTTTCCATTGTTTTAAAAGAATTGTAGCTTCATAAATAAGGTGAAGTAAAAAACAATCAATTACTTGAACAACAGATGACTTTAGTGATCTGTATCTAGCGTTGTATAAGTCCGATTTAATTTTAGAAGGAGCCGTTAGAAAGTTGAGCTTTCGTACTATAAACACTTAGAAAAGTTTTATGATCGATAACACAAACGCTTTGAGAGCTCGATAGATATGGAGACCTGCAAAGAAAAAGTTCGCTATTTTTACAATTTTTCTTTGAGAAAGGCGAAAACGCAAGCCAAGCAAGTGAAAATGTAAATGGAGTATATGGCCCTAATACTGTAACTGCGAGCCCTGCACAATTCTGGTTTCGTCGATTTCGTTCTAGGTATTTTGAATTTAAAGATGAGACACGCTGCGGAATTTTATGTACAAATAATGGATTACTTTTTACTTGTCCTTATATGTCGTACAGAGATTTGACGACGCGTTTAATAACCAGTTTCTCATTTTGAATACACCTTTTCAGTGAATATTCTTAACTCTTTTAGCTAGTTGAACCTTTTGATCCTCCGTGTCAACCGACTCAAGCCATTCGTCAATGAAAGTGTTTCGGCAAATCGCTTTTTACTGTATCAGGATGACATTTGCATTACGTCGTAGTCTAAAGGTTGCTGGTGATGGCAAAAATTTGGCGCCAAAAGTCATCACTTAAGTCTGAGCTGATTGGTCGATGATGCGAACTATAATCTGATTAAATATTTCTCGTATGCCATCTGATATCGCTTATAGCCCTAACAAGATCACCAATATACCCGGTTCTTTTAGAACCGCTTACAAAACTCACCATGACTTCTTTTTGTTAGTGTTTGTAATTGTTTGAAGCAAATCTACCAAATGCTGTTTATCCCTAAAGGCTATGTTATAGCCTGATTCCATTGGCGCATTAAAACGCATTTAGCCTAATGCGCATTTATTTAGACAGGGAATCCCATAAAGCTAAATGCCGCATTTAAAATAAATGCGATTTAATTTCTGGATGACTTTTAGAGGTCAATTTTTGGATAAGCTGCTTTTAGGATCGTCTACGACAAGATTAACAGCTAATGTGCAGGATGCCCATTTGTCGATGGGAACGTAAACATTCACGCTTTGGTATTTATTTGCGAAGTTATCGGTACATTGGGAAACAGATCCTTTGAAGTCGATTTTTCATGAATGACAGCTGTTCGCTGTGGGACTCTCTTGGTCGTTTTTTTCTGGTGTTGCAGCCTACGTACATCGAGGTTGCAAAGTTTCTTTATTCTGCAATTACGGACAATGTGGTTTTAAAAACATACAAAACCAAAGCCGTTTGGGTGTAATTAATTTCACTCTAGACTTGATAGACATGGATGAAAATTCCTTGCAAATTTCCGGGCTATGATCCCGCCGTATTCATTGTAACGTAGTTTTTTTGGAACCCGTACATCCTGCTCGTCTTCATTATTGTTGCCCATCATGCACTAATCGGCACTTTTATCTTTCTCTGTTGATTAACAGTCATTAGATGCGAGCATTAAGGTGCAAGCCAACATTAAGGCGCACATTGCTAAGCCAAATAGCCAGTTGTCATAGGCCGAGCTTGTTGAGTTTAGTATGGAAAAAATTCATAACAAACAAAATAAAAACGAAACAAAAAAGTCCTAACTGCACATAACCCAAAGTGCTTTAAACGCGGCCATACCAGACAAGGCTAGCTCACCAAGCAGCCAGTTGAACAAGACAGTGCACCTCGGCCATCAGTTGACTTCCGCTAAAACAGGGTCTGCTAAACGCCATCCCCGTCTGGAGATCAGCCAAATGCAGGCTTCATGGTGAGCACAAGGTCAAAACAGTTCAAGAGGATGTTACCTCAACAGGCAGGACCTCTTGAGCGGAGGAAGGCGTTCCGCATTCTTCAAAGTCTGGCCACACACTCCATCACCAGGAACCAGACCTCAGATGAGGATTTTACCAAAATCCAGGAAAGATATCGAGTGTGCAAAGGCGTTCGCAAAAAGGGGAACACGGTCAAAGGCCTTCGCGGAGGTGGTTAAGGACAGGAAAATCATCCGAGTCGTCAACCGAAGCGATGAGAGCAGTCGGATACCCAGAAACCATTGGGGTCTGGTCAGGAAGGCTCTCACACGAGTCTTCCTCAAAGTGCGGGACAATAATCCAGGACCTCTACCAGACTGTACCGACGCAAGCTGGTACCAAGGCAATCTCAAACTCATTGTCTGTGAGGACGAGCGGTCGGCAGTCCTTTACAAGGCTGCAATCGCAATGGTTGGTGAAGTTTACCCCGGAGCCAATCTGGATGTCTGCGACTCCGCCGATATCCCGTCCAGACCTAAGGCCAGAGTGTGGGTCTCTGCAGAACGTTGACTCAGAATAGGTTTTAAAGATCTTCATCAGACTTAGCCCCAAGATACCCACAGACGGGTAGAAGGTGGTTAAAACCGAAAAGAGCACTATGAACGCCGTCACCTTGCTTTACTCGACATGCCTAAAGCCTCTGGCAGGCCAAAAGTACACCGTAAACTACGGTTTCCAAAAAGTAAGGCTCCGTATCTAAGATACGGACAAGCTGGCGGCCGACAACCTAGCGGCTTGCGCGTCGTTCGAACCACCAAGCGACGATGAATTGGAGCCAGAGGAGGAATTGGAGAAGGAGGCGAACAACGCGGAGCGTAACGGAGTCCCTCCGTAGTCTGCAAGCCAAGCAGACTCAGAAAAGTTGCACGACATTGCCAAGGAGGTGGTGGCTAACCAGCCGCATTCAGAGTCTCCTAATGGAGAAGTGCCTTCAGATTATTCTTTTCCACACTAAGGCAGCCAAATCTGCCCTTCTAAAGCACCTTGAAATAGGCACAATAGACGCAGTCCTAATTCAGGAACCTGTGGCCTTTAAACCCCCAAATATACTTATTTCACTAACAGCAGTAAGGACAAACCTAGAACTTGTATTCTTATCAAATCAAATCAAAAACCTTAATGATTGTCTTCTTCCTCAGTTCAGTGACGGCGACCTCAAAACGGTCAAACTTGAGCTGAGTAAAAACACTCACCACACCATATCATACTTCTACAAAGCTTATGACCACAGGGGGCCATTACCTTTAAGGTACTCATCCTATGAGGGGATAAAAATTCACACCACACACAATAGGGAAGTACAGACACCAACGAAAGGGGTGGGTTACTTTTCGATTACATTTTACAAACTATTTATCTGCAACAGAGGTAATGACCCTACCTTTATCACCAGAAACAGAAGGGAAGTTTTGGACATCACCCTATCCTCTGAATCTCTGATTGATCGAATCTGCTTCTCTGACCATCGGTATATCAAGTTTACCATAAACACTCTATTACCTCACCTTCAAGAAAGCACCAATTTAAAAAGAACTAACTGGGGGTACTATATCAAATTTCTAGACACAAACCTAGAAAGCAAGGCTTTAAAAAGAGCATGTCCTAGTAGGAAAGTAAAATTGCACCATAAATCTCCATGGTGGTCGACCATCCTAAAACGCCTGATTGTAGACAAAAATATAACATGGCCAAACATACCAACACTGGCCAAGAAACACTAGAGCTGCTCCTAGATACCCACTTTTCCCCAAACCTAAGGAGGCTTCTCTAGAGCTGCTGCTAGATAGCCACTTTCCCCTAAACCTAGGGAAGCTTCTTTTTAATAGCTCCGACACCCTCGACGAGTACGATATCTCAGAAATATGTAGTGCAGAGCGCATCGAATGAGCTATAAAGACCTCCGAGCCCTTCAAATCCTCAGGACCAGATGGTCTCTTCCCAGCACAATTGTAAAAGACGCTCTGCATCATCCTACCAGGGTAAATAACATAATTCTTTATTACTTCAATACATACCTAAAAGGTGGATAGAAGTAAAAGTCATCTTCATTCCCAAAGCTTGGAAACCTTCACTTACCTCTCCGAAAGCCTTTAAACCGATATTTCTATCCTCGTTTCTACTGAAAGCCCTAGAAAGGCTAATAGATGACCATATCAGAATAACAGTAAAACCAACCGAAAGGGCAAATCGACCGAAACTGCACTACTCACACTAGTATCCCAGACAGAAAACGCTTTCCACCACAAGGAGAACTCCTTGGCGGCTTCTCTAGACATAGAAGGAGCCTTCAATAGCATCACTACAGAAGCAAACACACGAGCACTTACAAGCCTAGAAATTGAACAAGCCTATCTAAATTGTATTGTTTTATTACGATAAACCATGTAACTGATAATTGTAATCTAGTCTATTCTAGATATATGTAAACACCCTTTTGACCCAAGAACATGTATATAAGCCCCAAGTTATGCTCAATAATATCAGTACGAAAAGATCTTTTGACGTATTCACTTCTCCGCAGCCCAATTGGTATTGTACTTATTGCGGCGACTATTGCCACTGGTATTGTACTTGCGGCACGCAAAAAAATATATTTCAAAATTCTGAATTCACTTGAATTTGTAAAACTGGTGAGAATCATTCTCTCAACAGGCTGGACCTCTTGAGCGGAAGGAGGTGCACAGCATCTTCAAACGTCTGACCACAAACTCCATCCTAGTTACCAGACCTCGGATGAGGATGGGCAAAGGCGGTTATACCTGATTTTGACGCTAGCAAGACCCTTGTTGAAGTGACACAACCAGCCAGCAAAAAGGCCAGAACCACCAATCTGGGAACATGGTCGAAGTCTTAAGCGGAGGTGGTTAAGGATAGGAAGATCATCGAAGTCGTCAACCCAACGATGAGAGCAGTCGGATACCCAGAAACCATTGGGGTCTGGCAGTCTTAACCTCATTGCCTGTGAGGACGAGCGGTCGGCAGCCCTTTACAAGACTGAGATCGCGATGGTTGGTGAAGTTTACCCCGGAGCCAACCTAGATGTCTACGCCTCCAATATCCCGATCAGACAGGGCCAGAGCGGTGGTCCTTGCAGAACCTGGGGTTTGGACCCGCTTTAGCAGCGACCACCATCATCCAACCACCATCAAAAATCCGTTAAACAGCTGGACAGAGAACATCCGAGAAACACTAGAGCTGCTTCTAGATTCAGACCCCCTCGACGAGCACGCTATCCTAGAAATATCTATTGCAGTGCGTATCAAATGGGCTGTGAACACTTTCAAGCCCTTAAAATCCCCTGGACCAGATGGTCTCTTCCCAGCGCAACTGCAAAAGAACCTACACATTATCCTACCATAGTTAAAAACAAGCTTCATAGTTACTTACTACTTTATTACATACCTTAGAGGTGGCTAAGTTGCTAAACCTCTCCGAAAGACTTAACACCGATAAGTCTCTCCTCGTTTCTATTAAACCCTAGAAAGGCTAATATCAGAATAACAGATAAGCCAAACCACTTCTCAAACGCTCAGCACGCCTACCGGGAAGGCAAATCGAGCGAACTAGTATGCCAGTTAGAAATCGGTTTCCAAGACAAGAAATGCTTCTTGGCGGCTTTTTTACTCGTCACTCCTAAAGCAATCACACGAGCACTAACGAGTCTGGAAGTTGAAGCATGACCTCAACCATGGGCCTGGCCTAAGCTACTAGACTCGTTAGATGAGGAACCCCTCAAGGAGGAGTATTCTCCCCTCTACTATGGGTCTTAGTGGTTAACCAACTACTTTTACTCCTAGAAAGAGGGGTTTTAAGGTGATAGCATATGCTTTGTCAACACTTTCCGGGTGGGCGAAAGAGTGTAGACTAGGGGTTAACCCTTTTAACACGGAGGTTCAGCAGAAAATACAAGATTCCAGAACTAAACCATACTCGCCTAACCTTTAGCGAAAAAGCCAAATACCTTTGCTTAACACTGCACAGGAAACGTTTCTGGACAGAAAACATGGCAGACTGGACACGGAATGCGGCCATAGCTTTGTTCACCTGCATAAAAGCTATTGTACTATCTTGGGGTTCTCCACTTATATTGTACACTAGCTTTATACAGCAATAGTTAGACCGATTCTTCTGTATGGGATAATTGTTTGGTGGAACTCCCTAGAAAAAAGAACAATTTAATTAAACTACACAAAATCCAAAGAAGCGCCGAACTCTACATTGCTAAAAAGCACTTGGCGGCAACCGCACTGAGATTGCGCAAAGCGAGGGCCTGGTTATCAGGACCAATGGGACACTCTACTATTCTAAGGACATTTAACATTTTTAAACTTCTCTAAACTATAAAAGGTTTAATGCCATAACGTACAGATTGGGACAATCTCCCACACCAAGTGGAGAATGCCATCAATATCTATACGGACGGGTCCAAGCCACTCTCCTAAACTATCCATCAAAACTTCTATCGTCTACCAGACCACTGCAGAGGAGGCGGGGGCGCGGAGACTCACCTAGACCCAACACTTCTCCATAACAGAGACCTGTTCTCAGATAGTCAGCAGCACTTAAAGCCCTTGACTCCTTCAAAACTGCCTCAGCAAACATCTCCGAGTGCCGCAAATCTTTTAACGAGATTCTTATGGGTGACCTGCCTGGTCAAAGGGACATTGTAGGCAATTGCATAGCTGACGAGCTGGCTAGACCAGGGACGACCGCCGACATCCTTCCCACCACGGCGGGCATGCCCATTACCACTTGAAAACTAATCTTGAAAGAAACCGTAACTAGTCTTTCTAATAGCAAAAAGAACAAGAAAGATCGCTATAGTCTAGTTCCCCGACTATTAGATACCTGTTACTCAGCCAACAAACTTCAAATTAAAGTTTAGGTGGCGCCATCTGTCGAACTGCCAAACCAGCACTAGAGCATGCAGCCTCCCCACCTCCCGCTAACAGTTCTTTTGTTCTGCCTCTCTACTGCAGTGATTACCGGCAGAGCAGCGGCCAAACAGCGACCGAGCAGTGGCGCGTCAAAGGATTCCATAACCCTATAACCGATAGATATGACCAAAACACACTCACAGAGTATAACAGCAACGGTCCAGAGTGACGTGACAGACGAAAAGACAGACGAAAAGACAGACGGGCATGGCTAGATCGACTCGGTTAATGATCATGTTGAAGAATATATATACTGTACTGGGTCGGAAATGCTTCCTTCTACCTGTAACATATTTTTTAACGATTGCAATATACTCTTTTACTCTACGAGTTACGGGTATAAAGATTGATTGATATCGGTGGGCCTATGAAAGAATTAAAAACGACACTTGTTTTAAATGTTATGTTTAGTGATCAATTAAAATAACACTGCGAATCATTAAAAAATAAATCAACCAAAGATCACTAAACATAACATTTAAAACAAGTATGTTAAAAGCCCGCTCCCCTTAAAAGCAATCGTCGGTAGGGTATGCAGGCACCAACCGCTCGCAAAACATCGACAAGAGCTGATTTAGTTTGAAGTTTTCTCAACCACTGATATGCGATATGTCCTGTTCCTATCTCAGTGGACTGATTTCTATAAATTCGAATACATACATATATGTAAAACATTTTACTGCTACCACTGATTTGAATTTGTAAACAAAAATAAAATGTATGCTGAAATATTAAAAAAATATATTATAATATATAATATTCATATTTTTATCATAACCCAATAGTAAATACGCCCATATTCTTAGGGTACCAAGTTTGAAAAGTGGCAAAAGACAAAATATTCTTGATGCGCCGAAATGAAATAAACGCACACATGCTCCCGTGTATGAGAATATGTGTATGCATACATACAAAGACGAATTCAAGCGCAGGGCAGCCTTCTTCAAAAAGCGCCTCTCTGCGACTGAACGACTGAACTCGTGCAATGAGTGCGCGAGCATAAAAATGAGAATAAAAATTAGAGAGCAAAAAACCCGAACGCACACGAAGTGCAGGGACCTGCTGCTGTGAGCACGGGGGACCTCCCGCGATCCGTTTTTTTGTGTCCAAATGCCTTGTATGAAATGACCAGTCTATATGTTGTATGGTTAGTGATTCAGTTTACCCTTACAATTTAAACAGATCAAATTGTATTTTTTCTTCAGTAATAACAGAAAGTTCTCTTCTAAAGTATTTTGAGATCTGGATTCCACTCCATAAAAAGGGAGGAAAGTCGGATGTTCAAAATTATAGAGGTATTTCTAAATTGTCTGCAATACCTAAAACAATTGAGCGCATTATTAATTCTCATTTGCAACATTTATATTCCTCACTTATATCACATTTATTAACATGGTTTTGTGAAGCGAAGGTCTACTACCAGGAAGGATTTAATAACAAAGTTCAGACTGATGTTATATATACAGATTTTTAACGAGATTCTTATGGGTGACCTGCCTGGTCAAAGGGACATTGTAGGCAATTGCATAGCTGACGAGCTGGCTAGACCAGGGACGACCGCCGACATCCTTCCCACCACGGCGGGCATGCCCATTACCACTTGAAAACTAATCTTGAAAGAAACCGTAACTAGTCTTTCTAATAGCAAAAAGAACAAGAAAGATCGCTATAGTCTAGTTCCCCGACTATTAGATACCTGTTACTCAGCCAACAAACTTCAAATTAAAGTTTAGGTGGCGCCATCTGTCGAACTGCCAAACCAGCACTAGAGCATGCAGCCTCCCCACCTCCCGCTAACAGTTCTTTTGTTCTGCCTCTCTACTGCAGTGATTACCGGCAGAGCAGCGGCCAAACAGCGACCGAGCAGTGGCGCGTCAAAGGATTCCATAACCCTATAACCGATAGATATGACCAAAACACACTCACAGAGTATAACAGCAACGGTCCAGAGTGACGTGACAGACGAAAAGACAGACGAAAAGACAGACGGGCATGGCTAGATCGACTCGGTTAATGATCATGTTGAAGAATATATATACTGTACTGGGTCGGAAATGCTTCCTTCTACCTGTAACATATTTTTTAACGATTGCAATATACTCTTTTACTCTACGAGTTACGGGTATAAAGATTGATTGATATCGGTGGGCCTATGAAAGAATTAAAAACGACACTTGTTTTAAATGTTATGTTTAGTGATCAATTAAAATAACACTGCGAATCATTAAAAATAAATCAACCAAAGATCACTAAACATAACATTTAAAACAAGTATGTTAAAAGCCCGCTCCCCTTAAAAGCAATCGTCGGTAGGGTATGCAGGCACCAACCGCTCGCAAAACATCGGCAAGAGCTGATTTAGTTTGAAGTTTTCTCAACCACTGATATGCGATATGTCCTGTTCCTATCTCAGTGGACTGATTTCTATAAATTCGAATACATACATATATGTAAAACATTTTACTGCTACCACTGATTTGAATTTGTAAACAAAAATAAAATGTATGCTGAAATATTAAAAAAATATATTATAATATATAATATTCATATTTTTATCATAACCCAATAGTAAATACGCCCATATTCTTAGGGTACCAAGTTTGAAAAGTGGCAAAAGACAAAATATTCTTGATGCGCCGAAATGAAATAAACGCACACATGCTCCCGTGTATGAGAATATGTGTATGCATACATACAAAGACGAATTCAAGCGCAGGGCAGCCTTCTTCAAAAAGCGCCTCTCTGCGACTGAACGACTGAACTCGTGCAATGAGTGCGCGAGCATAAAAATGAGAATAAAAATTAGAGAGCAAAAAACCCGAACGCACACGAAGTGCAGGGACCTGCTGCTGTGAGCACGGGGGACCTCCCGCGATCCGTTTTTTTGTGTCCAAATGCCTTGTATGAAATGACCAGTCTATATGTTGTATGGTTAGTGATTCAGTTTACCCTTACAATTTAAACAGATCAAATTGTATTTTTTCTTCAGTAATAACAGAAAGTTCTCTTCTAAAGTATTTTGAGATCTGGATTCCACTCCATAAAAAGGGAGGAAAGTCGGATGTTCAAAATTATAGAGGTATTTCTAAATTGTCTGCAATACCTAAAACAATTGAGCGCATTATTAATTCTCATTTGCAACATTTATATTCCTCACTTATATCACATTTATTAACATGGTTTTGTGAAGCGAAGGTCTACTACCAGGAAGGATTTAATAACAAAGTTCAGACTGATGTTATATATACAGATTTTAGAAAGGCTTTCGATTCTGTTAATCTTTAACTTGGATTTAAAGTTATTTGAATGGAAGAACTCAGAGGGTTATTTTTAAAAATCCAGTTTTCAATATGATTAACGTTACATCTGGAGTGACTTAGGGTAGTCATTTGGGCCCATTGCTATTTACATTATTCATCAATGATCTTCTTTCTGTCATAACACATTCTCGAGTATTAATGTACGCTGATGATATTAAACATTCGGTATAAAAATATTGAAAAACTTTGGAAAAAAACAAAAATTCATGGAAAATGTTTAATGTTTATTTAGATTGATCCTTTACAATTCATTTGAGCTAGTTTTTGAACACAAACTCGATTAAGTGACTACCTTTGTTCTTGTTGGCAAAAAGTGTCCTTTTTCGTGCATTTTCCATGACTTTCTCGAGCATATCTGCCGATATATTGGCCATTTCAGTGCGAATACTCTCCTTGAGCTCTGTGATGGTCTTGGGCTTGCTTATGTATACTTTGCTTTTTAGATAGCCCCACAAAAAGAAATCCAATGGGGTCAAATCCGGAGAACGCGGCGGCCAGTCGCTTCTGTACTTTCGTCGATACGCACGCTGCGTTTTCATTATTGAACGCCCATTTTCGATAAACAAAGTCACGACTTCGATACGTTCTTTTGGTGTTAAGTAATTCATGGTTCAAATTGTGCTGAATTGACGTTTCCAAAACGTTCCTACACAAGCCAATTATTTCACAAACGTCAAAACTATTCAGTGTTTGTATACCGAAGCTCGAGATGGCGCAGCCTGTATAACAATTTGCAATCGGGTTTCGGTTTACAGGCTGATATTGATTGATTTTAGAGATGTTGTCAATCTAACCTCTTATATCTGAATTGCATTAAATGTAACGTATTGACTTTTATAAAGGTACGCCTTCATTTATAAGCTATTCTCTTCATAATATGCCATTGGACCGTATATATTCGGTCAACGACTTAGGAGTTCATCTTGACTCAAAATTAAAATTCGACTGTCATATAAAGTCTACTGTGAACAAGGCTATGAGTGTTCTTGGGCTTATTAAGCGATGGTCGAAATAATTTGGCGATCTTTATACAACTAAATTATTATTTACTTGCCTTGTCCGTTTACTTAACCCCAGACTGTCAACCTTATATTACAATAACTATGCACTCCTGCTGTGCCTATAAATGTGTGTGTGTACCATAACAAAATTACATCGTCTGTCCGTCCGTTTCTACGCAAACAAGTCTCTCAGTTTTAAAGCTATGGCTAGATGTTTTGCTGTAGTCTTATCACTAAAAAATCTCAAGAGTGTGCCGCAGCACAAATGGTATATAACACTAAAAAATACCAAAACTTAAGTTGAATACAAATATATGAATTCAGAATAACGGCTGCAAAGAGTTCATCAACATCCCGGGCCGCCCTGAAACGCGGTTTCAGAATTAGGCAATACTGCTAGCTTGGTGATAGGTCATCTCTCCGGTGGATGTTTTAAGTTTCACGGCGCGTACAAATCCATCTGGTCCAGGATGAGCTTCTAGCACACGGGCTAGTTGCCAAGCTGCTGGTGGAAGATTTGAGTCCTTTACAAGCACGACGTTGTCCACTGAAATGTTGCGTTCCTTGCTGTTCCACTTGTGACGTTGCTGTAGCGATGTTAAGTATTCCTGGTGCTAGCGTTTTTAAAATCCTTGATACATGGATTGCAAATGTTGACTCAAATGTTAAGTCCATGCGATTGATTGGCAAATGAGATAGATCATCCTCTGGAACAGTTGAAAATGGGCGTCCAATAAGAAAGTGGGCTGGCGACAAGTATGAGAGGTCAGTGTCAGGTGTATAGCACAACGGCCTTGAGTTCACAACCGAGCTTATCTGGGCAATTAGAGTTTGCATTTGCTCAAAAGTCAAGATCGTCTTTCCCACGACGCGTCGAAGGTGCAATTTCACAGAACGTACCGCAGACTCCCATTTTCCACCCCAGTGTGGCGAGTGTGGAGGTATGAAATTCCGTTTTGTGCCATCGGTGGCCAAGGTTTGCGCTACTGTATTACGATGCTCCTGTGGAGATATAGATTTCATCTAAAGCCCGCTTGGCCCCAACAAAATTCGTCCCGTTGTCGCTAAAGATTTGAGAACATTTCCCACGCAGAGACATGAAACGACGAAGACATGCTATGAAGGTGTCTGTGCTGAGATCGGTGGCCAGTTCCAAGTGAATGGCTGATTTTACGAGGCAGACAAACAGACATATGTAACCCTTAGTTTTCCGTGGATTTCGCCCTCTTCTTTCCTTGAGAATAAATGGTCCAGCGTAATCGCAGCCTGAGAGCTGGAAGGGAAGTGCTTCCTTAATGCGAATCCCCGGTAGATCGGCCATGAATTGTTGTGCTGTTTGATTTCGTTGGCGAAAACATTTGATGCAATTGTGCACCAGATTCCTTATGAGGTTGCGTGCGCCAAAGACCCAATATTTTTGATGGATAATGACAAAAAGTGCTGAAACTCCAGGGTGCAGATTTGACGCATGTTCGTGTTCCAAAATCATCCTTGTAATGCTGTGCGATTTGGGAAGCAAAATTGGGTGTTTGACATCAGCTGGTATTTGTGAATTATCCAGTCGTCCACCGACTCGAAGAAGGCCATTCTTGCTAATGACTCGAAGAAGGCCATCCTTGCTAATGATCGGTGAAAGCTTGATGAGCTGGGAGCGGCTTTGAAGTGACTTGTTCTCCATCAGTAGATTGTAGTCGTTCTTGAAGCATTTCTGAGCCTCTTGAAGGCAAGGAATGCGAGCAGCCTGCATCTCCTCAAAGTGAGCCCCTTGCAATTTGTCAGCGTGCCTGACTTAATACCCTTGATCCTTTGGATGAAGCGTAGGGAGAAAGCTACAATGCGAACCATTTTTGTCCAGGATGAGACCCGCTGAGCCAGTGCTTCGATCGGTGTCAATAAGATGACCTCATGAGTAGTCAGTGCGGTGGTCTTCACCTCTTCTTTACCATGGTTTTCTAAAATAGAAGAACAGATCTTTTGGCAGCTCAACTATACCTCGAGTTTTTCTTGATCTTGCAGCCATGGAGGACCCATCCACCACAGGTCGAAATGAATGAGTTCTGCAGCCAGCATGCCTCGCGTGGCGCAATCAGCAGGATTTTCCTTAGTATTTACATGATGCCAGGCATTGCGAGGTATAGTATCGAGTATTTCTGTCGTTCGGTTTGCCACAAAGAGCTCAAAGAGCTTCGATGATGGATGTGAAAGCCATGCCAAAACGATGGTTGAGTCGCACCACGCATGTATGACGATGTCCTCGTGTTGTAGAGCATTTTTGATTGAAGAAATAAGTCGACTATGTAGCAGAGCTCCACACAGCTCGAGGCGCGGTAGTGATTGCTGCTTCAGCGGAGCAACTCTGGTTTTTCCTGCTATGAGTGACACAGAAACAGTACCATTCGCGCGTACTAATCTGCTGTAGACAACTGCCGAATACGCCTTGATAGAAGCATCCGAAAATCCGTGCAGTTCGATTTGATTTTCCTTGTTATCATAAATCTTGGCACACGTAGCTCTTGTAGTGCATTCAAGTCGTTACGGCATTTGTTCCACCATTCAGCGATTTTTGGAGGAAGTTCCATATCCCAGCCGAGATCAAGAAGCCACAATTCTTGAAACAAAATTTTGAATTGTACCACCACAGGCGATAGTACACCCAGCGGGTCAAAGATGCGTGCCACGTCAGACAGCATTTGTCGCTTAGAGTTCTTTGGATTTGATGAAAGGCAAACTTTGAATGAGAGCGTATCTTGCTTTGGATCCCAATAGATGCCAAGAACCTTCGTTGTTGAATGGAATCCTTTTCCTTCAGACGTGAGCGTTGCTTCAGAAATGCGTGGCGAGTTTGAGACCCATTTTTCAAGCTTCATGCCTGCACATTTCATAAGTTTGATTAACTCATTTTGATTGCGAACGATCTCTTCCTCTGTGTATGCTCCAGTGAGTACGTCGTCCACATATAACTTCTCCTTTACGACTTTCGCAGCAGTGGGAAATTCGTGTTGATGGTCGTGAGCTAACTGATCAAAAACTCTTACTGCCAAAAATGGTGCGCTAGACGTGCCGTATGTGGACAGTTCATAGTGTTTGATAGGCGAACATTCATCATCTCTCCATACAATTCGCTGGTAGCTACAATGCTTGGCAGCCACCAAGATTTGTCTGTACATTTTGACGATATCTGCGGAGAAGACGAACTTAAACATTCTAAATCGGATACAAATTAAGAATAAGTTTCGCAGGATACTGGGACCAATGTGTAGCAAGTCATTCAAGGAATTTCCGTTAGTATCCTTAAATGATCCATCAAAAACTACCCTTAACTCTTGGTAATTACTGGATGATGTGGCAAGTAGAAATTTGGTTTCTTGTCAATGTCTTCTGGCGATAGTTCTCGCATGTGACCTAAGTTGAGATACTCATGCATAAACTTTACATACTGTGAGCGCAAATTGGGATCTTGCATTAGACGGCGTTCTACTCCCTTGAATCTTGCGAGTGCTCCCTGAGATTATCCGAAAACTGCTTATTGTGGTCTTTAAACGGAAGTTCGACGATGTAACGACCCTTGGGGTCACTTGTGTGTGTCTTTAAAAAGTGCTGTTCAACTTCATCGTTCTCTGGCTTGCGATGAAGTTCTTGGTTGTCATCCTCCAGCTCCCAAAAGCGTCGAAGTGATGCATCAATGTCAATAGCCGTGTGCATAGTTGTTGTAGTTGAAGAGCCTGTAGTCATGATCGACCCATCCAAATATGGTCGAAATGGCGATGATCTTCCCCTGGCTGTCGAACAGCTTTTTACCAGTGAACACGGTCCAAACGCAATCGCTGCCCAAGAGAATATCTACTGGCGCCAACGATTAATAGTCAGAATCTTCAAGCTCCAAGCCATCGAACGCCTTAAGTGCTAAGGCGTTGATATTGTGTCTTGCCAACGTGGAGGTAATTTTGCTGAGTACGTGGGCACGTACCTTCATTGTGTGTTCTGATATTCTTGACTGAATATCCAGTGCGCTGCAGCCTCTAGTTGTCTCAGCCTTGATCGAAGAAATTCCCGAAAATTCGTGATGGCAAGCGCGCGAGACTGAGCGCCTGCACGCATCGCTCGGAGATGTATGACAGTTCCGACCAACTGTCCAAAAGCACCCGACAGGAACGATGTGTGATCCTTTTGCGTTGCGAACGAGTACTAGAGCTGTGGGCAACGCGCTTTTCCGTGACCCTTGTGGCTGTGTAGTAGTAGCTGATCCGTTGTACGAAGACTCAGCGCATGGTGTGTCTTGTACACGAGCAATGTTGCTGATGGTCACCGTTGTATCCTCTGGAGCGCCGAGGTCGCGCTGCTCCTCATCCCTTGAATGTGTCCTGGTTACAGCGGCGTGCGCAATAGAATCTTCTACGTGTAGTAGAGAGTGGTGACGATTGTGACAAGTTCTGCATGTGAATTGGGATTCACACTTGCGTGACACATGCCCGAACTTCAAGCAATTAAAGCACAAGGATTTAGCTTTAACAAAAGTGCGTCTCTGCTCGACTGATAAGTCCATAAACTTTGGGCAAATAAAGATCTTGTGCTCCTTGGAGTTACATTTAACACAAGCACCTTCCTCCGTTGATACCAAGGAGTGTGACGATCGCTTGGCTTTGTTTTGCTGTGAGCCAACTTGAAAGACTTTGTAAGGCTCACTTTTGCTGAGCTCAAATTCCTCGCAGCGGCGCTCTAAAAACTAGAGTAGATCTTCCACAGTCGGCGATTCCAGTTCACGGCTGCCCTCATTCCACTTGCGTCGAGTTTCAGCGTCAATCAGCTCCGTCTGTTACTTTGCGCAGTATTGATACATCTGCTCTGGATGTCGAAGGTAAGTTTACAAAAGTATCCAGCAGTATCCTTGCTGCCTTCAGTAGTTTTAATTGATCCACTGTATCTGGCGACAAGGACCAAAGATATGGTGATGAATTAAAACGTTTAATTCCCGAGTTTGAGTGGACTGTATTATTTTTATTTAAACCATACGGTTTCTGCGTGTCCGACATGTTTGGCTGTAGTCTTATCACAAAGAAATCTCAAGAGTGTGGCGCAGCACAAATGGTATATAACACTAAAAAATACCAAAACTTAAGTTGAATACAAATATATGAATTCAGAATAACGGCTGCAAAGCGTTCATCAACAGGTATAAATATTAACTTTCATGTTTTTTATTTTTTTAGTTCTCCGAGATATAGTTATGGTTAAATATTTCAGAATTACGGTTTAAATTTCATCAAAATCGGACGACTATAAAGTAAAGCTCCCTTGGGAACAATAAAAATATTAAAAATAATGTAACTTTTCTATTTTGTAACTTTTTTAAAAATTCTTTTAGATTAATTAATAATTTGACAGTTCAAAATTAAGCTTTTAATTTTATTAAAATCGAAAAACGAACTATCAACTAATTGAGCTGCAAATCATCATAGCTTCAATGTTAACATACACGCAAGTCAATCATAATATTAATGTTTTCAAGAAAATTTAGTTTTTGCAATAGCTGCAAGGGTATATGAACTTCGGCTTGCCGATGTTTGCTCCCTTTCTTGTTTTTAATGTGTAACGACCCTGTTTTGGGAGGCGGTATAGCTCGCCGTGGCCAGGGTTCGAGACAGAAATTTATTTCCTCTTTTGATCGGTTTACTTCCCTTTCCCCAAAGAATATCACAATTCGAACGCTACAGAGTATGGTTATATTTTAATAGTACGATTGATTAAGACTACGTTTTCTAACTATAAGTATATCGAGCGAGATACTGCTTGCAAAGTGGTGTCGGCGCTTCTGAAGGGCCGAATGTGGTACTGCTTGTTGATATCGACGCTGCGGAAGGGCCGAGTATATCGCAGCTCGTTGAGTATCGCACTACTTGGTGTGCGGGATCGGCGCTACGGAAGGGCCTATGTTGAACTGCTTGCTACTGATACTGTGTAATGGTTCGATGAACTGCTTGGCGTTATCGATGTGCGATGACCGAATGTACTGCTTGTTGCCGACGTTGTATGGTAGCTGGATGCACTGCTTGATGTTGGCGTTTAGGGAGTGCCGATTATGCACTGCTTGATGTTGACGGTGCGCTGTGGCTGGGTGCACTGCTTGGTGTTGGCGCTTCGGAAGGGCCGATTATGCACTGCCTGGCGTCGTCGTGTCTCGTCGTTCGAGTACGTCGGGTTCGTAGTGTTCTGGGTCGTTTTTAGAGGAACGAACTACTTGGATTTTCTAGTGGGATGTGGGAATGTAGGGCATCGTTAGTTTTGAGCTGCCGGGCATCGTTAGTTTCGAGCTGCCGTTTTATTCCGTATCGTTTCCGGGTAGGAAGCCACTTCGCCCGATCCGGATCCTGGTTGCCAGTTCTCCCGTTGTCACCCTCCGGGTCCCTCGGCTTCCTGGGCGCCAGGTGGACTTAAGGAGGGCTACGGCTTCCGCCACCTTCTCCTCGTGCTGGGTGTCGGTGAGTGGCTTTGTTGTTCTTCCGCACTCCTCATCCCAATTCTCCTCCGACTCCTCGGACAGATCCATTGGGCCAACTCCCAGGTCCCTATATATGTCGGATAGGCGTCTCGGCTTTACCCATGCCGTCTGTGGTCGCTGTCTGTCCACTAGTTGGTTCCGTTTCGATCCTGTGGATGTTCTTTGCTGTGGGGATCTTGATCTGTGGCTATTCCGTTGCGGTTGTTTGGTTTCGTATCCTGTTCCTTTTCCGTGTCCTTGTATTGTCATTGTCGTCGTTGTTGGGTTTGTTTCTTGTCTCCTAACTGGTGCCTGCCGTGCGACCGGTGCCGCCCTGATTGGTCTTCTGCCTCCAGCTGGACCTGCCACGTCCACGGCCCCGAGTATGATGTCTCGACGCCGCTGCTGGTTAAGGCTTTCCAGGTTTTCCCGGTATTTTTTTTAGGGAGCTTTCCAGTTTCTTGTCCATTCTGAAAATTAAGTAATGGTTTTGGGAGATATCACTTCAAGCTACTTCGTTCTCGACTACGGGTTCAGTTCGTTTATGTATGCTCTGTGTGTTTTTCCTGTCGCGGTATGTCTTGTTGTCGCTATAACTGTTGAAATGAAACCCGTCACTTTGAATGGGCCCTCGTATTTCGGTGCTAACTTTGCTGCAAACCCAGTAGCTGCCTTTGACAATGGTTGTTGTCGTTCCCATACAAGATCTCCTACTTTTTGTCTCCAGTCTCTTTTCCGTAAGTTGTATGGTCTGGCTTGGTCTTGTGCTGCTTTTCCCATGTTCCGATGTGCTAGTTTGCTCGTTTCTATCATGCGTTGCAACCTTGCCTCTATCGTTTCCTTTACCATTCCGGATCCAGGTGTGGTCTCGTTATACAGGTTCCCGGGTAGTCGTATTTCCCGTCCGTATAGTAGGTACGCAAGGCTGTATCCTATTGATTCCGACCTGCTGCTATTGATGGCCATTGCTATTTCAGGTAGTCAGTCATCCCACCGTGTGTTTTCGGTTCCGGAGGATTGAGCTATCATAGTTTTTACTGTCATATTTGCCCTCTCGGCTGGGCTCTCTTTTTGCTTTTCTGACGGCTGCTAGCTCCACCCACTTGGAGAACTTGTCGAACATCACTAGAAGCATGTTATTGCCGTGACTAGACCTTGGTAGTGGACCAACGAAGTCTATGCAGAGTGTTTCCCAGGGTGCTTTTGCTATTTCTGTTAGCATTTTCCCTGCTGCCTGCTGCTGTGAGGTCTTGTACCGTTGGCATGTTTCACAGCGACGTACGTACTGTTGTATGTCTCTGTGCATCCCTTGCCAGTAGTACGATGCCATTATCTGATGCTTCGTTTTCTAACTCCTAGCTTCCACGGTTGTGTATCCTCGTTTGCGTCCCATGACGGTAGATGTCTGTATAGTTTTCCTTCTATTAGTGCGTAATCTAGCCATGTTTCTGGTTCTTTTTCTATTGCAAGGAGTTTTTTTTTTATCCACTCGTCCTCCTCTACTTCGGCTCCGTGTATTTCTTCCTCGAGCATTCGGGATAATGCGATGACGTTAAGCTTGCCTTTGCGATAGCGTACCTCGAATGAGTAAGGCTGCATTGCCAATGCCCATCTGGCAATCCGTCCTGCAGGGCTCTCGATCGAGTTAAGCCATTTAAGTGCTTGGTGGTTCGTGATAACGACGAAATGGTACCCTTCCAGGTACATTCTCATTTTCTGGATGCCCCAGTGTATTGCCAGGCACTCTTTTTCGGTAGCCGAGTAGTTTTGTTCTGTTTTTGTCAGCTTCCGACTGGCATATGAAATAACGTGTTCTCCGTTTTCGTACTCTTGGGTCAGTACTGCTCCTAGTCCGTAATTACTGGCGTCCGTCTGAAGTACAAAGGTTTTTCCAAAGTCCGGACATGCCAGGACCGGTGCTTCGGTTAGGGCTTTCTTTAGGTTTTTGGTCGCCTCTTCTGTCTCCTCGGTCCATTTGAACTTTGTCCCCTTCTTGACCAGGTTGTACAGTGGTTGCGCTAGTTCAGTGAAGTTCGGGACTAATCTTCTGTACCAGGAGGCCACCCTAGGGAGCTGTGTACTTGATTCGTTGTCTGTGGGCTTGGCATTTTGAGGATCGCGACTATCTTTTTTGGATCGGTGTGTATACCTCTTGCGCTGATTACGTGTCCTAGGTATTTTAGTTCTTCCTTATAGAAGTGACATTTCTCCGTGTTGATCTTTAGATTTGCCTTGCGGAGTCTCCTCATTACCTCCTGTAGCTTCTCCAGGTGTTCCCGTTTCGTGCGTCCGATTACCACTATGTCATCCAGGTATGCGAACGCGAATGGTTCCATCTCTGGTCCGATGACTGAGTCTAGCGCTCTTTGGAACGTCGCTGGTGCTGTGTGTAATCCGAAGGGCATTACTTTCCACTGAAACAGTCCGCGCCCTGGTACTGTGAAGGCAGTGTAGTGTTTACTGTCTTCGTCCATCGGTATCTGCCAGTAGCCACTTTTCAAATCCAGTGTGCTTATGTATTTTGCCTCGCGGAGTTGGTTGAGAATGTGATCCATTCGTGGTACTGTTTATGCATCTCGCTCAGAGTGCTCGTTCAGTTGCCTATAGTCTATGCAAAGCCTCCATTCCTTGTTTTTCTTTTCCTCGATTACCACTGGCGAACTGTAGGCGGAGTGCGAGGGTTCTATGAGGTTCTGTGCTATGAGTTCGTCGACTTGTTTGTTTATTATAGACTGCATTGCTGGGTTTCGGGGGTAGTACCTATGCTTAATTGGGCGGTCGTGCTTCATGAAGATTTTGTGGCTTGCAACGTGACTTACTCCTTTAATTTGGCTCATCATCTCTATCTCACTTTTGAGGGTCTCTTGGATCTGCGCGTCTGTTAACTCCCCTGTTTCTAGTGATCCGATGCCGTAACTCTTGTGTTTCTTGCTTCTGCGTTGGCTCCTCTTCTTCTTTTTCATTTTCGCTGTGATGCCGCCGCATTCTAGTGTAGCGTTGCACTTTCTAAGAAGTCTACTCCCAAGAGTAGGTCTCCGATCACCTCGTCGAGGACTAATAGTGTTGTTGTGTTTGTTTGTGCCCCGAGTTGTATTGGTACTTCTAGTGCCCCTGTGACCGTTCTGTTTGTTCCGTCTGCCAGTCTTATGGCTTCGATTACTTGTTTTCTTTTTCCATGTCTAGCTATTCTGCTGGCTAGTTCTTGGCCGATAAAACTACGTGTGGCTCCTGTTGCACCGCGAATTCTTGTATTTCCTATGATGACTTGTGCTAGTAGGCGTCGACCGTTGAATTTTATTGATGTTGCAGGTGTGTTGTGTGTCCTGGGTGCCCGCTCTGATCCCATGGGCATCTTCCGTTTCCCGTCGCTTTATTTCTGCGGCAGCAATGAATTGTTCGTATTCCATCCTGTCCGCATACCCAGCAAAACAGTCTTGGTTGGTTATTCCATCCGCGTGCTATGTGTCCCACTGCTTTGCACCGCGAGCATCTAATGCTCATGTCCCAAGATCTTGTGACGCCTCTGTTATTGGTTGTGTTTCTTGGGGTCTCCACTGGTTCCTTGGTGGTCGCCAGTAACTTCCTGGTGGTTGATGTCACAAGCGAGTTTACGGTGTTTGTTGCGTTGTCTGCTGTGCTGTGTGCCCATGTGGTTGTAGTGCCCCGAATTCCTCAGCTAGTCGGAGGTATTCCGCTAGGGTTTGGCATTCTCCAGGTTTAGCATATCGCTTGAACTCCACTCGACTGTTTCGGTACACCCACTCCAGTTTTTTTTCTTATGTGAGCGTAGTGAATCGCATGATTTTCCTGAGTCTTAGCACATATTCCTTCGCTGGCTCGTTCTCGCCCTGGTGTCTATGTGTGAAGCTTTCCATAGCTTTCTCCTCATGATCCGTTGGCCTGTAATACTCTAGGAATTCTTTCCGGAAGGTGCTCCATGACGGCATCGGGTTTAAGTGGGTATGCCACCAATCCAAGGCACAGCCTCTGAGAAGTATTACCATTGCTCCTGCTGCATGATCTAGATCTATGCCGTATGCCTCTGCTAATTCCTCTGTTCTACTAATGAACTCTTCCGGGTTTCCAGTTCCGTCGCATTCTTCTCCCCAACTTCGTATTACTCCCATCGTGGCCACTTTATTTCCTTCTGTCCTTGTGGGCTTGAGTCCAGGTTTTCCTTCGACAAACTCCGTCGGGTTCGGCACTTGCCGAACTGTGTCGGTTGTCCCACTAATGCCTTTCGGTTGGTTTCCTGTTCCGTTAGGTGCTGGTGATGGGCTTCTTTCGTGTTTCTGAGCCAGTCCTAAAAGGCGTTTGATAGTTTCCTCGCCGTGGTTGCCGTTCTTTATAAAATCTGACATTTGTGTTCGCATGTCCTCGCACAGTGTTTCTGGTTTGACCTCGAATTCTATTAGATAGGCTTCCAGTTGGGCTTTATTGGCATTGCTTATCCAGCCTCGAGTTAATTTGTCTGCCATTGTATTATTTTGTGTTGTGTTGAGGAAGAGGGTAAACGATCTTTGGTGTTTCTATTTGAAGATACTGTCTTTTTGTGTTCAATTTGTTCGGGCGCCACTGTAACGACCCTGTTTTGGGAGGCGGTATAGCTCGCCGTGGCCAGGGTTCGAGACAGAAATTTATTTCCTCTTTTGATCGGTTTACTTCCCTTTCCCCAAAGAATAACACAAATCGAACGCTACAGAGTATGGTTATATTTGAATAGTACGATTGATTAAGACTACGTTTTCTAAATATAATTATATCGAGCGAGATACTGCTTGCAAAGTGGTGTCGGCGCTGCTGAAGGGCCGAATGTGGTACTGCTTGTTGATATCGAAGCTGCGGAAGGGCCGAGTATATCGCAGCTCGTTGAGTATCGCACTGCTTGGTGTGCGGGATCGGCGATACGGAGGGGCCGTATGTTGAACTGCTTGCTACTGACACTGTGCAATGGTTCGATGAAGTGCTTGGCGTTACCGATGTGTGATGACCGAATGTACTGCTTGTTGTCGACGTTGTGTGGTAGCTGGGTGCACTGCTTGGTGTCGGCGCTTTGGAAGAGCCGATTGTGCACTGTTTGGCGTCGTCGTGTCTCGTCGTTCGAGTACGCCGGGTTCGTAGTGTTCTGGGTCGTTTTAGAGGAACGAACTACTTGGATTTTCTAGTGGGATGTGGGAATGTAGGGCATCGTTATTTTGAGCTGCCGGGCATCGTTAGTTTCGAGCTGCCGTTTTATTCCGTATCGTTTCCGGGTCGGAAGCCGGAAACGTGACTTCTGGGAGGAACTCACTGAGATGTGCCGGAGTAACGAAAACCGTGCCGGGCTCAGCGATCTTGATCGGGCCTGGGTGCGTATGCCTAAACCACACCGGGTCGTAGAGCCGAATTTCAAACTCATACGGATCCACCACCACTACCAAGACTAACTACCAGAACACTTACCCGGGTATTCCTCCTAGTTGTTGTTTCCGCGAGAGTCGTCGGAACGCAAATGACTGGTCTGGGGCGGTGTCTCCGCTTATATAGGCGCTGCTTAGTGTGACCAGTTTGGACGATGATGATAATCACGCTTTGGGTAATCGGGTTTAATTGGGCGATGATTATCGGCAATCGATAACTTCATCGAATAAATGTAACCGGGTGCTGTTGGCTTTGGGCGCGCGTTTCAATAATAAAAGGCCAGTATTTGGAATGTTCTTTTTAAGTTTTACTGAGAAAGTTGAATTATATATATATATATTTGTGACGGTGGGTCGTCACAAATGTGTTTGCGGTGTCTTTTTTATTTTTATTTTATTTAAAAAAAAAAATTTTTATAAAATTTTTACTGCAAGTAGTATATAAGTCGGATCGAGCCGGATCGGACGATTATAGCATATAGCTCCCATAGGAACAATCGGAAAAATAAATGAAAAAATTATAACTTTGCTGTTTTTTATTTTATTTTTAGTTCTTCGACATATAGTAATGGTTAAATATTTCAGAATTACGGATTAAATTTCATCAAAATCAGACGACTATAACAAAAAGCTGCAATGTGAGCAATAAAAATATTTTAAAAAAATTCAAATAATTGAGCTGCAAATCAATCATAATTTTAACGTTTTCCAGAATATTTAATTTTTGCAAAGCTGCAAGGGTATATGAACTTCGGCTTGCCGAAGTTTGCTTCCTTTCTTGTTTTATATAATATAAACATCTTGCTATTTATGTCTTTTAAGTTTGATAAAGTTAAAATTATACTTATTTACCTATTAATGGTTTATATGTTTTTGGACATAATGAGTTAAACTTTTTTATACTCTTGCAGAGGCTATTATAATTTCAGTCAGAAGTTTGCAACGCACTGAAGGAGACGTTTCCGATCCTATAAAGTGTATATATTCTTAATCAGCATCACTAGGAGAGTCGATCTAGCAATGTCCGTCTGTCCGTCCGTTTCTACGCAAACTAGTCTCTCAGTTTTAAAGCTATCTGCATAAAACTTTTCCAAAAGTTGTCTTCCTATTGCAGGTAGTATATAAGTCGGAACGAGCCGGATCGAACGACTATAGCATATAGCTCCCATAGAAACAATCGGAAAAATAAATTTAAAAAAGTATAACTTTGCTGCTTTAGAAATTTTTTTTTAGTTCTTCGACATATACTAATGGTTAAATTTTTCAGAATTACGGTTTAAATTTCATCAAAATCGGACGACTATATCATATAGCTCCCATAGGAACAATCGAAATATATCTTTGCTGTTTTTTTATTTTTTTTTTTGTTCTTCGACATATAGTAATGGTTAAATATTTCAGAATTACGGTGTAAATTTCATCAAAATCGGACGACTATATCATATAGCTCCCATAGGAACAATCCGAAAAAAAAATACAAACAAAATTATATCTTAGCTGTTTTTTAATTTTTTTTTAGTTCTTCGACATATAGTAATGGTTAAATATTTTAGAATTACGTTTTAAATTTCATCAAAATCGGACGACTATATCATATAGCTCCCATAGAAATAATAAAAATATATAAAATAACTATCTAATAATTGAGCTGCAAATCATCATAGCTTCAATGTTTTTAAACATATACGCAAGTAAATCATAATTTTAATTTAAAAAAAAAAATATTTAATTCTTGCAATAACTGCAAGGGTATATGAACTTCGGCTTGCCGAAGTTTGCTTTCTTTCTTGTTTTTTTATAAAAAACAGTGCTGTCTTTGGCATGGTTCCGGCCAAATGAGTTGCTGAGACAAAAAGAAATGTAAAACGGTTAAAGTATTTCCTATGCAATGAAAATAATCAAAAATTAACAAAATGTCGTACTTGTGAAAAAGAAAGTGTAGTTTTCTGTGGAAAAAATGGTTGTCAAAAAGAGTGTTTCATTGGTAGAAAATATCGTAGACCATGGATAGTATATGTAAGAACACTAATTTTCAATTTGAAATTCTTGATTGGTCAATTTCACGTTGAGATGTGATGTCAGCAATTTTAAAAAATGTCAAATATCCCGTTTTAAGTTCAACGTGCGTTTGTTTATAACTGTGAGCGGTGTCTGGTGTGTGTCTCGACTCAAGGTTTAAGATCAGAAACTAAACATTTAACATTCTATAGTTACTTTTTGTCGTCAAGTTTGCTTATTTGTACATCATTTGTTATAAGTCTAGTAGGCGTACCTAAAGCTTTGACGTACTCCAGACTTTATATAAGTTTACTTCTACAATGAGTACAAAAAGAATGCTGTAGTCGAGTTCCCCGACTATTAGCCTTTACACAGTTTACACATTTCAAACTAAATATTCCCCCACAAAATAATCGGAGTTTAGGTGGCGACGTCTGTCGAACTGCACAGCCAACACTTGAAGGTAAGAGCGTGCAGCACTAACAGTTCTTTCGTTCTGTTTCTCTATATCAGCGATAACTGGCAGAGCAGCGGCAAAGGGGCGGCCGAGCAAAGGACTTAATATCCCTATATCTTCTAAAATAATAGCTGGATTTTAAACATCTTTGTTTAAGAATTAGTTGTTATTAAGGTAGTTAAGATATTTCTTGTTAAAAAATTTATAAAAGTTCAATATATGAGACTTTAACAAAGATGTTTTGAAAACTAGGATGTAATGGAAAGTGTTTAATTTCGATTTGGTAATCTGCAGGTAAAAGTCGTTTAGAATCTTTAGCCTTTATTCAGTTTGGTTTAGTTGGGTCTCTTGATTGAACATTTTGTAAACATTAACAACAATATATAATATATCCAATCGTTTTCTATTTCAATAACTTATGCTGTTTATTGTCCCGATGAGACTGTTAACTTCCCCACTGCAAAAGAGAGCACCTTGCTAGTACACCGCGTAACGGATAAAAGTATGAGGAAACAAGGAAACGCTTACCATTTTTCTGAAATGCCAAAAGTCTGTTGCCTCCCTAAATATTTTCAAAGCCCAATGCTTTAGAAGAGTCTTCGGGACCATAGTCCATTGTATTTCAGAAAATAATTCTCTTAAAATTGTATGTGTAGTTTGTGTTCCTCTTGCCTGTACTTCGGAAAGACGGTCATAATACTTCACTATTGGCATATCGTAGTCCACCTGCATATTGTGGCAACATTTTTTAAATATTTTAAGCAATGAAATGCTGTTTGGATTATCTTCCGCCAATCGCATTTGTGGCGATATTGGAACAACTCTTGGTACTGTTATGTTAAGAAAACGTCGGCTTGTCTCTTTTTGCTTTTCCAGGTAGTAGTTTAACATGCGCTTTAATTGCAATACTCGTTCTTCTCGGCGAGCATCTCCCAGTCCTGAATCGAGAACCACAAGATAGGGATATATTTTTCCATTCGTACCTCTTATATATAGTCTTCGCGCAGCTGTGTTATTTTTTTGTACTATTTCCACACGTGGCATAAATCTGGCGATTCTAACATAGTAATGAGAGGACAATGGTATCAGCAATTCTCCTGGAAGTTCGACTTCAGCTGTTTTTTGACTAAAGTTTGATAAAAATCTGCACTTGTCTTCAATCAAAAATGATGTCGGTAATTTTTTAACCTTTGTTTCAAGAACTTTTATCCATGTTTTTAATTTTGTTATTAAATTGTGCAACTTCATAGCACCTGGCTTTGTAAAATCGAAGTCATTAGTGAATTGTTCCTTCATTTTTTGAAACACTGGGTCCTGAAAAGTTACTTGGGCACGTCGGGCCAAAGATTCGGAGGCTGCTGAGTTAGATATTGATGAAGTCACAGATCCTGGAACATTTTCTATGCCTATTCCAAACGTGGAACCAAGCTTTTTAACAAAATGCAATGTGTGGGGGGTTATAGTCGAATGGACAACAGTATTCCTGTTTTCAAATGCTATGGCATAGCATTTTATCAAACCTTGGCGTAGTTGTCGAAGAACTTCCTCTGTCCAACTTTCCCTAAACCAAACCATTTGGTCTACAATTCCTTCCAAGGAACTTAATATTGTCGGATGTACTTCTCTTTGTAATTGCATAACCTTGGAGCAACGCCACATGGGAGGTGTTGCTTTTATAGGATTTACCGATGGAATATTTCCGTAATTAGTTCTTCCACAATTTGAAGCAAGGCCATCCATATTCTAAAAAAAAAAGAAATAAATACAATTATAAAATCGTTTGTAAGGTCGGCAAAGATAATATAATTTGATATTAAAATAGAAATAGAACAAAACCTAGCTTGGGCCAGCTGAAGCTAATGGATGGATTCGAAATTATATTAAACCATTTAGTAGGAAAGAAACCCCAATATATATATATATATACATGTCTGAAACTTTTAATTGTTGCCTATAAGAGGCCAACGCATTCACAACGAGTGACTGTCTGATGCGGTACGTGCCACACAACCAACGTTACAGAACTTAAACTTCCCAATAATAACCAATCCCATCCCCATACCATCTTCCTACCTTACACCTGGGGAGACAAAGAGCAGAAGGCCAAGGTAGTGACTAATTTCCAAACTCTGCGCCGCGGCGGCGCCGGATTAAAAGGGTCCCAGTACTCCGAGGAGCAGGCTGCCAAGACCAGGTGGAACGAGCCCGCAGGCCGGTAAGACGGCACCAAAGCACTGGAAGAGGATCTTATCAACAAGTTCCAAAAGATGAAGCATAGTCGCCCCCTGGACTGGCGCAACCGACCGAACCACACCCGGTGTCAGCGCCGCCAAAAGTGTACGGGTCTAGGATATGGCAAGAGTACCGAAAGGTCAGAATGGTTGGGTTCCTTCAGCTTAACCTGAACCATTGCAGAGCAGCACACGATCTGCTCACACAGACGGTGATCGCCCAGCGCGTAGAAATAGCAATCCTAAGAGAACCATACAAGGCAAAAATGAAGGGGTCTGGCAACAAAAACTGATGCTGACGCAACCCTATGGAGCTGTGTTCAGCCCCGGGACACATCTTGGGAGTTGGGATGCAGTTTGTAGTAGTTCCTACGTATAGTATGCGCACATATCGGGTACACTCCTTATACCAATAAACTCATTTTAGCTCTTTGCTGCAATAAATATACAAAATCCAACGGACAGCATATTTCCAAGAGCATGTGTACTATAAACACCCGACTGTCGCTGTGTCGGTATGTTGCACACACAAAGGCCGACTTCTTAAATACAAAATACATGTCCGGCCCACTGCATAAACGAATATTAGTATATGCATACGCAATTAATCAGTAACAAGTGGTATATAATAATCTTTGTATCTTAGTGCCCTTAGACTTGACTGGCTACCAGGGAGGTGAATTTATGCACAATTGCATTGACAGCATTTTCTCCGCTGTGCAGAAAGGTCTGTCAACCAGTTAAGGGAGAAATAAAAGAAAGAAATAAAAAGCTGAACAGCTAATGAACAAAATGAAACTCAACATGGAATTTATTAATAATAAATTGGAACAGTCTGCAAAACTTTGGATGGCACAGGAAACGCATAACGGAACTAAAAGGATACAAAAAAAATCAGAGTGAGTAGAGTATAGAGTGGCGGATAAAAAATTGTGAAAAAAACAAACACAAATATAAATGAAAACCCAGAGAAGGGGAGGCTTACGGGAAATTAGAAACGCACTAAGTGCATTGGGACGAGACATACGAGCTACAAAAAGAACTTGAGTTCCTAAAGGAACAAATTAAAATTAAAACCAACCTCGCACTTCGAAACAAAACCAAAAATATCATTGTTATTTATTGAAATAAAATTAACAAACTGAAATCAATAGAAACACCAAAGAGCTCCCAGTACAGGAAAGACGTTGCCCACCCAACTGCGAAGGACCCTGGACGCCGGCGTGCGAATTTACATGCAGCAAAAGCCAGCGCAAGAAGCCCGCATCGGTGTCGCCTGAGCCCAGAGTGAACCGACAGCGCTTCCAAGGGCGCCCAACAATAAAACATTTTTTTTATACATATATAATATAATGCACTGTGATGCATTGTAGACTTAAACAAAATATTTAAATTTTGGGAAAGTTTCATGCAGATAGCTTTAAAACTAAGAGACTTGTTTGCGTAGAAACGGACGGACAGACGGGCATGACTAGATTGACTCTGATCAAGAATATAAGTTAACACGGTTTCACAGCAACACGGAAGTTCCCAAGCTGATCATGCACACCTACGGACGTTGCACAACGACGTTGCCAAAATCCCAAGCTTCGGTCAGCGCAATCAGCGGGCAAAACACTCCGATGCAACGGCGGCTACTTAACACCATGCATGGGCAGCCGGGTCAGCACTTCTGGGGCACAGGGCTAGCTTTTGTTATGAGAATTAATGTACTTAGCAGTTAGTTGAATTTTGGAAATAAACCGTGAAGGTCAAGCCTCGCAATTACAAAGACTTCTCATTCGTGCAGTACCGTGTGTCTTAAAAAAAAATCCTTAAACAGGACATATAATTATTTGGCACCCAACGCGTCGTAAGGCCCTCGACCCGTGTTAAATAAAAAAAACAACGCGTCTTAAGACCCTCGACCTTTGTACAAAAAAATGCGATCGTAAGACCCTCAATTCGACGATTAAATAAAAACATCAAATAAATAACAAGAAAGGAAGCAAACTTCGGCAAGCCGAATTTCATATACCCTTGGAGCTATTGCAAAATTAAATATCCTTGAAAACATTAAAATAATGATTGACTTGCTTGTATGTTTACATTGAAGCTATGATGATTTGCAGCTCAATTATTTGATAGTTCCTATGGCAGCTAATTGATATCGTTTTCCGATTTTAATAAAATTAAAAGCGTTATTTTTTTTGATAAAATTTATACCGTAATTCTGAAATATTTAACCATTACTTTATGTCGAAGAACTAAACAAAAAAATTAAAAAACACCAAAGTTATAATTTCTTTTTATTTTTTTTCCGATTGTTCCTATGGGAGCTATATGCTATAGTAGTCCGATCCGTCTCGTTCCGACTTATATACTACCTGCAATAGAAAGACAACTTCTGAGAGACTCTCTCTCAGTTTTATACCCTCTGCAAGGGTACAAAAAATATTTAAAGCGCGTTCGATTCGCTTAAAAAAAAACAACAACAAATCAACCAAATAAAAACAACCAGGAACGACTACAAGATCGAAACTGAATTAAAAGAAGGAAGACACCGACAGCGGCAACAACATTTAGTTGTATAATTAAATAAAAACCATGTAAGTAGAGTGTTCATTGATATTCCCACTATTTTCTAATTGTAAAATATTTTAAAAATATTAAAAAAGTGATGTTCCAAGAGTCTCAGTCAAAAAAAAAAAGGCATAAGTTCGAAAAACATTTTTAGAAAAAATTAAATACAAAAGGAACAAAATTCTTTGTTCTGTGTGTTAAAATCATATGAGTGTTAGTGAGATAGAAAAATTGTTAGACATATTTCAAAAGCTAAACACTGCGGGAAGTTCACGACAAAATAGTTAAAACATGGCATTGACCAATGAACAATTAAAATCCATTATAGAAGGCGCAGTTGCGAGCGCACTCGCCGCGCAGGAAAAAAGCTTTGAGCAAAAATTACAAGATGTTCAGAAGCGATTAGGTGGTGTAATTATCGGCACACCAGAAGTAGAAACGTCAAGGGATGCCGAAATCATAATAGGTAACGATAGATATTATGAAGTCCCTGCCGGACTTTGAGGGAAAGAATGAGACATACGTCTCTTGGAGAAAAGCGGCGCATACCGCCCATAAAGTATTCGAAAAATATGATGGTAGTTCCAAACACTACCAAGCTTTAGGCATTCTCCGAAACAAAATAAAAGGCTCAGCTGATATTGTTCTTTCGTCGTTCGACACGCCTTAAAATTTTAAAGCTATTATTAACAGGTTTGACTTTACATACGCGGACAAACGACGGATATCTTAAATAGAACAAGAGATGTCAACACTACGTCAAAAATACATTATATTTCTGCAGTACTTTGACGGAGTAGAGAAAAAACTGACTCTACTAATAAACAAGACAATTATGACCTACGACAACACCGTAGCTGCCTCACTGAACGAAAAATACAGAGCAGATGCGCTACGAGGATTTATTTCGGAAACAAGAAAATCGCTTAGCGACGTTCTTTTTTCGGCAGGATAAACCGATCTTCCTTCCGCTTTAGCATTAGCCCAAGAAGTAGACGCTAATCATGAGCGATATGTTCTCAAGTAGTTTTGCACGTAGCACGGAGGAAATACACCAAAGGGCTCAACAAAAAAGTTTAACCCAAATGGTAAAAATCCCCACTTTAATAAAATACCACCAAGACAGCCACCCAGACAGGATCCGACACAACCAATTTACGTTGATCCCTCATTATCCCGTATTAGACAACCAACCCAAAACCAACAAAGTGGACCGTTTTCAAGGCAAATTCAAAACACTTACAAAAATATTCAACCCAACGGTAACAATAATCAGGGACAGACGATTAAAAGGCTCAATAGTAGTAGCGCTAGATATACAGGTTCAAAACACCAGACGATAAACCATCTGGCTGTAGAAAACGACCCACCAAATGATGAATACCCGGCAGTAGCCGAAGAGGAATGTGGGAACATCGACGATGACCTAGTCGAATACGATGAAATAATTTTTTTTAGGCATAACTTTCTGTTCCCATTCATAGAAAGGGATATCGCAGGGTTAAAAGCAAAACTTTTAATTAACAGAGGGGCTTCCAAGAATTACATCAAACCTATGAAAGAATTAAAAAACGTTATTTTTGTAAATAAACCATTCTCTATAAAATCAATCCATGGTCACAACACACTAAACAAAAAATGTATAATGCACCTTTTTAATACAAATACAACATTTTTCTTGCTACCAAGCTTAACAACGATTGATGGAATAATTGGACTGGACCTACTAAAAAAAACTGACGTCGTACTTGACCTACGAAAAAAAAGTTAATAACTAATAGCAGTCGAAGGAAATTAAATTTTTAAAGTGTGCAGATGTTAATTTTACAAAAGTTGAGGATATAGTGGTACCACAGGAAATATTGGAAAAATTTCGGGAATTGCAGAGCCAAACGAAGCGCTGCCGTACAATACTAACATTATTGGTCCTATCCGGACAGAAAATTAAGATCCCATATATTCAAAATTGTACCCATACCCGATGGGCGTGTCCGACTTTGTAAATACAGAAACACAAGCGATGTTACGAGACGGCATAATCCGACCATCTCGGTCTCCATATAACAACCCTGTTTGGGTTGTAGATAAAAAGAAACCGATGAACAGGGAAACACAAAAAAAATGCTTAGTAATAGACTTCAGAAAGCTTAATTTGAAGACAATAGATGACAAATACCCGCTCCCAAACGTATATAAATTTATCTTGGCAGATTTAGGAAAGGCAAAATACTTTACCACATTAGATTTAAAGCCTGGTTTTCACCAGATACTACTCGCCAAGACGACAGAGAAACAAGAAGGGAAGCAAACTTCGGCAAGCCGAAGTTTATATACTCTTGCAGCTATTGCAAGAATTAAATATTTTTGAAAACATTAAAATTATGATTTACTTGCGTATATGTCTAAAAACATTGAAGCAATGATGATTTGCAGCTCATTATTAGGTAGTAATTTTATATAATTTTATTATTTCTATTGGAGCTATATGATATAGTCGTCCTATTTTGATGAAATTTTAACCGTAATTCTGAAATATTTATCCATTACTATATGTCGAAGAACTTATAGAAAAATTTAAAAACACCAAAGTTATAATTTTTTTTTATTTACTTTTATGATTGTTCCTATGGGAGCTATATGCTATAGTCGTCCGATTTTGATGAAATATAAACCGTAATTCTGAAATATATAACCATTACTATATCTCGAAGAACTAAAAAAAAATTAAAAAACAGAAAAGTTATAATTTTTTTTCATTTATTTTTCCGATTGTTCCTATGGGAGCTATATGCTATAGTCGTCCGATTTTGATAAAATTTAAATCATAATTCTGAAATATTAAACCATTACTAAATGTCGAAGAACTAAAAAAAAAAATAAAAACAGCAAAGTTATAAATTTTTTTCATTTATTTTTCCGATTGTTACTATGGGAGCTATATGCTATAGTCGTCCGATCCGGCTCGCTCCGACTTATATACTACCTGCAATAGAAAGACAACTTTTGGGAAAGTTTCATGCAGATAGCTTAAAAACTGAGAGACTAGTTTGCATTAAACGGACGGACAGACGGACGGACAGACGGACGGACAGACGGACGGACAGACGGACAGACGGACATGGCTAGATCGACTCTACTAGTGATGCTGATAAAGAATATATATACTTTATAGGGTCGGAAACGTCTCCTTCACTGCGTTGCAAACTTCTGACTGAAATTATAATACCCTCTGCAAGGTTCTGTAGACTACCCTTTGGATTGAAGAATGCATCCAGCATTTTTCAGAGAGCCATCGACGATTTTCTCAGGGAACCAATAGGGAAATTATAAATCTACGTCGACGACGTAAATTTTTTTTCAGAATGCACGAGCATGTGAAACACATAGCATGGGTCTTAGGCAAATTATATAAGGCCAACATGAGTGTTTCTCGCGAATAATCTAATTTTTTTTTAAGAAAATGTAGAGTATTTAGGTTTTGTGGTTTCACGCGGAGGCATAAGAACATGCCCTAACAAAGTAGACGCTATCCGTTACTACGAAAAATCGACCACACTATTTAATGTGAGGTCATTTCTCGGACTAGATAGTTACTATAGGTGTTTTATAAAAACTATAAGTGACATCCTTAAAGGAGAAAATGGCAAGGTAAGTGCAGGAAAATCAAAAAAAAAACTTGTTAACAGTACACTAACAGAATTTGCACGGTGTTTAAAAATCGAAAAAGGTATTGAGGACACGGTTGAATTAATACTCCTCGAGGCTATAGAATACTATAGAACAATTCACTCTGTAACAAATAAACGACCCATCGACATAATTCGTTCATCAACCATAAAGCTTAACGCAGAAATTAGAGATAAAATATCAAATGCACAGAACATCCAACTACAAAGATTAAATAAAACTAGACAAGACAGAAATTTTCAAGTAGGAGACAAAGTTCTCGTCAAATCAAATAAGAGGCTGGGAAACAAACTTTGCACCGAGGAAATCATAGAAGCAGACTTGGGGACCACAGTCTTAATAAAAGGGAGGGTGGTCCATAAGGACAATTTGAGGTAATTATAATAAAGTTTATTTTTCTTCTACGCCAGGATTTGGACCATACTTCTTCTCGCCGTATCAATAACAGCCAAAATCACCGATTACACGGCCTCAAATCATAGACGGAGACGTGACCATTTGGAAAGACTTCCAGTACCTAAAAAATTCGACAAATTTAACAATGTATTCGGAGATAGTAAAGGACACGGAAGAAATGGAAAAACATTTTCCTCGGTCACATATGAGGCAGATATTAGACTTGGATTTACGACACATTAGAACTCTCATAGATACAGTTAATGTTCACCCTAGACACGCTAGAAGCATCAACTTATTAGGTACCGCATTAAAAATCGTAGCCGGTACACTCCAGATTTCGATGACTTCGAGAAAATTAAATTCACGCAGAAAGAACTCATAGAATCAGAAAATAGGCAAATAAACTTTAACACAAAGACCCAGGAACCCAGGAATATCCTAACAAACACAGTAAACATTTTAGTAAAAAACGCAAAAGTAGAACAGATAAATTCAGAAAATTTGTATGAAAAACTGCTATCAAGAAACAGAATAATTATTTCCGAACTCGACGCCTTAATGTTGTCAGTTACACTTGCGAAAATTGGAATAATCAACCCCGCAATTTTAGATTCAAATGATTTACAAAATTTAATCAATGAACATTTTACAAATGTTACTGTTACTGATCTAATGGGAGTTGCTCAAAGTAAAGTTTTATTAAATAATAATTTTTTACACTTTTTATTAAAATATCCTAAGCCGTATGTAGCTTGTAAGAAGATAATCTTCCACCCCGTTGAAAACAACAGACACTATTCTTAATTTTGCTGAAGACAAAACAATAGCTGACTGCGATAACAAAATTATGCCGATTGGAAATGGCAGCACCGCCCTTACTACAACATTTAGCAGAGAAATGCCCTACACAACCTGCGCACAGCAACTTCACTCAGGAGGCAACGCACACTGCTCGGCTCGCACCAGCCAATTTGAACAAATAACAATCATCGATGATGGCATCATCATTCTCAATGACGGAACAGCGACGATCAATGGACAACTGGTAACCGGAACGTTCCTCATTACATTCGACGACGAGGTTGAAATAAATAACACCGTATACCAAAACTTGAAGAGCTTCGTTAATAAATCACCAGCCCCAGCTGCATCAACAGTCCTTAACAATACAATACTGAGGTTACCATACTTACAAAAATTAAATATGAAAAACCAACGTTACGTTGGCGAAATAGAAAAGGGTCTGGAAACACGGCCTATAATATCTGGCCGCAATCGCCTTCTTGGTCATCTGCTTTACTATTTACAAGCTCTATCAGAGATGCCAACGTCAGCGTGACCTTCAAGATATCATTGACAGCTTCAAGAAGTCTGAGGACGTCCTCCATCTAAGTAAGAGAGGAGTTAACACGGTTTCACAGCAACACGGAAGTTCCCAAGCTGATCATGCATAACCGAATAAAATAATGCAAGGCCAGCGACACCTACGGGCGTTGCACAACGACGTCGCCAAAATCCCAAGCTTCGGTCAGCGCAATCAGCGGGCAATACACTCCGATGCAACGGCGGCTACCATGCATGGGCAGCCGGGTCAGCACTTCTGGGGCATAGGGCTAGTTTTCTTTATAGGAATTAATGTTCTTAGCAGTTAGTTGAATTTTGGAAATAAACCGTGACAGTCAAACATCGCAATTACAAAGTCTTCTTATTCGTGCAGTACAGCGCGTCTTAAAATAAATCCTTAAACAACACATTAAATTAATTTTTATATACTTCATAGGGTCGGAATTGTCTCCTTCACTGCGTTGCAAACTATTGATTGAAATTATAATACCCTCTGCAAGGGTATAAAAGTAAATTACATATTGATTTATTTCATACGGCTCAAGTATGACAACCTTAAACGCAATTAGAGAAAAATAATTTTAAGTAAGGCAAATGATTTAGATAAAATCTAAAATAAACCCAGAAATTGTTATTACCAGTATCTAAAATTATTAACAAACAAAAGATTCACATAAGTACGATTTATATTATTGATAAAAAATTAACAACGAACCTTAAACGCAATTAGAGAAACTTGTTAGGGATGCTTATTTTCTTGAAAGAATTCAGCAATTTGTAATTCAATAAGAATTTAGGAGCTGAAAATTAAATATTTAGAAACTTTCAATTTCGATTTTCACCAATAATACATTGCACACAAACACAAAATGCAATCGAGATCGTTTATAAAAAACACTGTCTTAAAATAAGCAAACAAGCCTGCCGTAATAGAGGAAACTCAAATGCTTAAGCATAAGAGCTATTGGAACTGAAACTACCTTAAGAAAGAGAAGAAATACAAACCAACTGCATACAGTATAAATCTCAGGCTCAACATTAATATACAAATAAAATATCACACAAAAACAATAACAATAGTTGAAGGTACTTTAAAATCAAAACGTTCAACATTTATGGAAATACAAAAGGAAAATTAATAATGCCTTTTAACTTTCAAATAATTAATGACGACTTTCCAACACCTTGTGATGGTATAATAGGAATGAATTATCTGAAGAAAATTTAATTGACTTTCAAACAGATCATGATTGGTATATGCTAGACCTGAAAACTTCGTTCGATAGATCAACATTCAATTAAGCATTCAATAGACAATTATGCACCGAATTAACTGATATATTCGGCATAGAAACAGAACTCAAATAATATAAACAAAATTTAAGAGTGAAGGATGACATTCCAGTCTATATTAAAAACTATAGAACACCCCATAGCCAAAAAGAAGAAATACATAAGCAAGTCGAATAACTATTTAATAAAGAACCCTCCGTATCGAAATACAATAGCTAATCACTTCCTGGGACAGAAAAAAAATATGGAGATTAGTTATTGACTACCCACAAATAAATAAAAAGTCATTGGCAGATAAATTTTAATTACAACGATCGACGATATACTCGATCAGCTTGGTAGAGCAAAATTCTTTTCATATCTGGATTCCATCAAGTTAATTTAGAAAAAAAAAAATTAATTAAGGTCTCAAAGAGAAATTATATTTCATACCGAAGCTTAAAGAAAAAACAGAGCGAATCATCGGAGGTTGCATTAGATGCTTAATCGTTAATCCAAAATCAGGCAAGAAAGAGGGACTTCTCAATTCCATCGATCATGTCGAGTCGATGGAAATCACGACGAAGCGCTACAGGTAAATTCTTGTCGTAGTGAATGGATTTTCGAAGTATGTTTAGCTCTATCCAACCCGTAGCACTGGAGTCGACGAAATATTTAACTGCCTTGAAAAGCAAGCTGTACATTTTTTAAATCCGTGCCGCGTGTTGTTAGATAGAGGTACAACTTTTACTTCTTCCACATTCACAGAGTATTGTGAGTTACACAACACACAACATTTACTTAAAACTACAGGTGTACCTCTCGGAAAGGGGCAAGTGGAAAGAAAACACAAGCTAGTTGTACCAATGCTTGCAAAGTTAAGTCATAAAAGTCCATTCGCCTGGTATAAGGATAAGTGCAGCAGATTAATAACAGCACTGAGCCCAGAAGCACAAAGATCACGCCTTTCAATGGTAGCGATCAAGAGAACTCAGTATAGAGTAGAATTAAAGCTCTAGGGAAAGTTCTTAGGACCTTACAAAATAGTCGCCATCAAGGATAATGGACGTTATAAAGTAGAACGCGTGGGAAGGTCCTTTTAAAACATATACGGTTTCCGAGTACATGAAGCCATGACCATTCGAGACGAATAAACAGTCAGGAGGGCCGAATGTAGGATTTCATCACGGCATCACGGCAACACCTTATTAGATCGCCTTTTAACATGTCATATAGTTTATTCGATATTTTTTAAGCCGATAGAAAGAGAAAAGACCGATTTTGTGAAAGAACTTAGTAAGAACAGAGCTCCCAAATAACAGTTGACCGTTTTTCAATCACCCCCCCTTAAATATATCCAGTCTATGCTCAACGAACAACCGATTTTTTGGTTTCATTTTTGTTGTGGTTGTTGACTAAACGGTTGGCAATATCAATAAATAATAATATAATCATAATATTAATATAATCTTTTTATTTATACTTTACTACTTTTATACTGTAAATTGACTTTTACAACAACTGCGATTGGTTTAGATCATGAACTAGACACCAATGACAAAATAGAGGATCAGCAACATTAAAAAAGGAAGATTTCCTATGAAACACGTGAAGAGGTTCTTATTTCTTCGTTAGTTAACTTGTGACCACAGACGAAAATCCATTTATATTTCTAGAAAGCGAATTGTTTTTGAAAAATATTAAACAAAATTTACAACGCTCTTTCAAAATAGGATTCAATATGTTAAGAAATGTAACGAAATCTAGTATAGCTTAAAATCGATGTCGACACCAGAAGAGATAAATCTATTTTAGGTGTTATTTTACAGCCAATCCACTCAACCATCTTTAAATTAGATATCGTTGTCAAGAAATCAATAATGATCCAGCTTTTTATTTCACACACTGTCATGTATATAAAGGAAATAGTATTCGAGATACTACAAAAATAAAGATTTTCCAAAGATTAAATTTTTAGGTAATTGAAAAATAAACATTGATTGATTGCCGAAGTTTTCTTTCTTTTTTTTGTATTTTAGCAAGCGCAAGGACAGTACTGATGATAGTGCAAGAAAAAACCCTTTGACCTGAGTATTTTTTTTATTGTTCATTAACTGATACCCATTATGTGAGCGTTAGGTCCAAGAGCTCTGTATATTTTTTTTTATTGAGGAAAAGTAAAACCAATAGCTCAACCGATAACACTCGGCCTAAAAGAAAAACAGTGACAAGCAAAATGTTTCGTTCAGGGGAAGAGCAAACGAAATTTATTTGTTTCGGTTGTGTTCGTGCGTAAAAAAGTCAACAACTGTAGATTACGAGTGCTGAATTTTTTCCTGATCGTTCCTATGTCAGCTATAGGCTGTAGTCGTGTGATTAACAAGATTCAATAATTTATATAGCCACTAAAAGATTTTGATAAAACATACTATTGAAACATAAATTAAGTCAAAAGCTATCGTCCTTTTAGGGTTGCAAACTTTTGAATAAAATTATAATACCCTCTGCAAAGGTATATTTACTCAAACATAAGCTTTGGACCGTTTTGTTTCTGTTAGGTTACCAGAGTATTGAGTTGGATAAACATTTTGCTTCACAGCTGTTTTCACTTTTTAATCAGCTCTTTTACTGTTAGTCCGCTGTCTCTTTGCACAATGCAATTCCGAAATTACCGCTTCTATCCTCGTAGCGTCGATGTCATCCGTTGCTTATCAGATGTTTAAGAGTTTTGCCAAATCTTATTGATGAAATTAATAAATTTTGGCAATAAAGGTGGATATTCAGCTTCTACCGTTAATTGAGCATTTCCTAGTCGTCCTCCCACACGAATGGGGTCACAGTGCAACTACCGATAGTCGTTTCCGAAAGAAATGGCGTTAAATTTTGAAGATCCGGGCTAAGGAGTTTACCGTTCCTTAAACTATCTACTTCATTTGCATAAATTTACTGTTGAATCAGTCCTACGATAAAAAGAATGATTGCTGCAACTCAATTTCTGGCATTTCAACTGCTTGCGAGACGCTGATATTTTTGCTGGAAGGAACTTTGCTGAACACCCGCAACACTGTGATTTTCAAAACACGATGATAAGAATGAATCCTACTCAGAATTTGATCGAGGATGGTTTCTTCAGATCCAGTACATTTGAACGATGCAGCTATTCGTTTCTCAGGATCAGGTTCTTTGATTCCCATGTTGTCGAACGACTGTGGCCAAAGTTGTTCCTCCAATTTAAGAAAGGCAGGGCCAGTGAACCAAATTGTATGTTGGAGCTCGTTGGCCTTGCATCCACGCGATATAATGTCAGCGGAGTTTTTCTTTCCTGCTACATGACGCCAAAAAACGATCGACGATTTGTTTTGAATTACTGAAATCCGATTAGCCACAAAGCAATTTAATTACGAAGAGCAACAATTTGTTGTATGTTGTTAAGCTTATGGCTTTTTTTAGTCCACGTATCGAAAAGAATTGATGCTGCACATAGCTCTAATCGTGGCAGCGAGATGACCTTGATGGGGCAAACTTTCGACTTTGCTATAAGTAAATGCTTTTTTTCTAACCCACTTTGACAAGAGCGAAGATATGTACAACAACCGTATGCTCGTTGCTAAGCGTCAGCGAGTCCATGTATTTCGTATTTATGCTGCGGTGAAATTCCTACGAATCGGGTACCTCGATTTGCTTTAAGTTGTCCAGGTCAGGATAAATAGATTGCCAACGATCTATTCATTGTTGAGGAAGTGTTTCGTCCTAATCCAATCGACTCATCTAAAGCTCCTACGCAAATATTTTGCACTTTATGATTTCTGGACCTAACAAACCAAGAATGTCTTACAAGCTGGCAATAATTGAGACAATATTTCTTTTCGCCATTAGGTTAGTTTTTGGTCGAAACGAAAGCAAAATACATCCAAATGCGGTCTCCACGACATTCCTGAAGTTTTAGTGATATCCTTGCTGTCTTAAATCGATGTTCTTGGATATTTTTATCCAATTTGCTGAAATTCCATTTAGCTAACTCTAAGCCGGCGCGAAACAAAATTCTAGGAACTTGATCAATCTTAATGTTAAAGTCGTCAATACAGGCAGCTCCAGTAAGAAGGTCATCGACATACATGTTTTTAGTGATCACTTCCGGTACATTTTGGTTATGTCCGCCGTAAGAGCACATCGATGCAATCGAAATGAAATAAAAGTTAGAATAAGGTCCTGCTGAATTATCATTTAATGATAACCCAAACGATGTTTTTGCTGATGCGTCAGAAACGACACTCAATTTTGTCGTTGAGCTGTCTGGTTTGAGTCAAAATTATGGACAAGTGTCCCGGGTAAATGTATTCTTGCATAAAGTTTGTTTCCTATCGGGTAATCGTTGTAAACGACGCTCTTCTCGCAAAAATCGTTGCTTGGCGATTTCAGCAGACTTACCCAACTGTTCCCGGGATTTTGAGAATAGAAGCCGAACTTGTATAAATATGTCGATTGCAATCTTCTTCTTTGGTTGTTTAGTGGTTTTGAAAAGGTTCTCGAAAGGATCAATTTCCCGGACACTTTTCAGATTATTATTTAGCTGTTGAGACTCAGAAATGTTGCACACAAGAACGTTAGCCCTTAAAGTAGCTTGGGGATTGTCATCGACTTGTCCGCCGACAATCCATCCTAGTAAAGTGCTAAGCAGGCATGGCAGCGCAGACCCTATTAATATTTCTCCACCAGTGAGCATTGCGAAAAATTCCTGTGTGCTGAGTAAAATGTCAATTTTTTGTGGCTTTTAAAACTATGGGTCAGCCAACTCTATATCAGCAGGAATAGACCACCTTGATGCTTCTATGCGGCTGGTGGGTTGCGTCAATACTATGGTTTTGGTAACAGAAAATTGCGTGGTGCAATCTTCAACATGTCGATTCTCAAATGGGAGTCCAATGAACGAAAAGTCCGATTCAATACTATGATCCGTAGATCCGCATTTTTTTGTGCTGAATTCTAGCAACTGACAATGCCTACATATTGTGTTGTAGAAGTCATCCCAAGTTGGAGACGGCTCATAGTTTTGACCTCGATCATAAAAGCGTTAAGAGCCTGAGTCTTTCTCTTGCATGACGAGCTGAAATAAATGACATTGCTTTTTTTTCGGTGCCAAGATAGAGAAGAGAACCAAGCGACGCAGAATCGGATTTTAAGTGATATTAATTTAAAGTCTCAAGTGGATTGCAAAAGCAATTACGTAGTGCATTTATAATTAAAATTACAGCGTTATACATACATATAATTAAAGAAGTATGACCAGATATGTGATGCACATTTAAATATGTTAAACCTTTTCATAGTCTATTAAACAATTTTCGGTATAACCGTGATATCACCTTTATATGCTGATAATAACACATATTGTCTCTCTGTTTTAATATTAAATATTTTATATCCTACTAAAATCTTATCGTCTGTGCGAGCTGTGCAATCCGACTTTAGTGTAAGAATTCCTTTCTCTGGCAAATTTACTGATTTCGTTTTTAAATTTTCGTATTGAATTCTTATTTTTGTATTCATACGAATAAAAAGAGTCTAAAGAGTCAAGTGCTTTTTGCTTCTAATTCAACCCAATACGAGTTAGAATCTAATATTCGCTCATATACACAATTAGCTGGTGTATCTGGCCTGATTGGTCTTAACTCACATGCCAAATCGTCGGCATTACTTCATGTCCAATTTCCTTCACAAACTCTTCTTTGAGCCTGCCACTTTTGCCACTTATGCAACTTGGTTTCTGTCATAAAATGACATGAGCCAACCTCAAAATTGTACACTAAATACTCTGAATTTAAATTAGCTATTAGCAAATAAATTCGATAGGTGTCTGCTAAATTATGTTTTTTTTTTTTACATTTATTAACAATTTTTTGTCTACAAACAGGTTCAGTACTTTTTTCTGGTAAAACTTATTTCAAGATAGACATTCCTTGATCTTAGATATTTCCCCTTTAAGTTTTCGTAGGCTAAATATATTTGTGTTAAGCTGGCCACGATTGTTATTGATTAGTATGCTTGTGCTTGTATCTTTTCCCAATATTCAATCAAACTAGTCAGCTGTTTTGTTACCTTATAGAAGTTTATAGACTCCTTATAACGTAGTAACTTTTTGAAGTATATCTGTCATATCCGTTTGTTCATGTAACTTCCTCTATTTAAAAACATTAGCCATTGAATCCACTATAGACAAGTGCTTTTTGCCTAGTTCATTATTTAATATTATTTCTCATATTTTGCTTCATTTTTACCCTATAATCTTCACCCATTATTCCAAACAGAATGTGATCCCATAAACACAAATGGAGCTCGTTTCTTTCTTCGGTTGCTATGAGCCATCAATAATTTGTTTCTTCCAACTCAGTTAGTTGTTTATGTATTGACTAGAACAGGGGTGCCAAGCCCAAAATAAAAAAATTATAACTTTGTTGTTTTTTAATATTTTTTTAGTTCTTCTAGTTGTAGTAATGGTTAAATATTTCAGAATTACGGTTGAAATTTTATCAAAACCGGACGATTATATCATATAGTTCCCATAGAAACAAAAATATGTAGCTGCCATAGGAACTCAAATAATTGAGCTGCAAACCATCATAGCTTCAACGCTTTTAAACATACACGCTAGTAAATCATAATTTTAATGTCTTCAAGAATATTTAATTTTTGCAATAGCTGCAAGAGTATATGAACTTCGGCTTGCCGAAGTTTGCTTCTTTTCTTGTTTCATTATTATTTTATCCGCATTTTTTATCTTTTTAGTCCTTAAATAACACGAATATGTTATATTTTTGGTTTTAATATTAATAAATCGAACTATGTAGCAAAATATTCTTGTTAATTTGTGGATGCATGAATATTTTCCCAATAAATTATTAATAATATCCCTCTTAGAAGTCAACTATATGTGAACACTTGTATCCTTCCGAAGCGCCGACACCAAGCAGTGCACCCAGCCACAGCGCACCGTCTGCATCAAGCAGTGCATTATCGGCCCTCCAGAAGCGCCAACACCAAGCAGTGTGCCCCGCTACCACAAAACAAGTAGTGCAACATTCGGCCCTTCAGTAGCGCCGATCCCGCACACCAAGCAGTGCGATACTCAACGAGCTGCGATATACTCGGCCCTTCCGCAGCGTCGATATCAACAAGCAGTACCACATTCGGCCCTTTAGCAGCGTAGCGTTCGATTTGTGTTATTCTTTGGAGACCGATCAAAAGAGGAAATAAATTTCTGTCTCTAACCCTGGCCACGGCAAGCTATACCGCCTCCCAAAACAGGGTCGTTACAGTGGCGCCCGAGCAAATTGAACACAAAAAGACAGTATCCTCAAATAGAAACACCAAAGATCGTTTACCCTCTTCCTCAACCCAACACAATATAATACAATGGCAGAGAAGTTTACTCGAGGCTGGATAAACAATGCCAATAAAGCCCAACTGGAAGCCTATCTAATAGAATTCGAGGTCAAACCAGAAACACTGTGCGAGGTCATGCGAAGACAAGTGTCAGATTTTATAAAGAACGGCAACCACGGCGAGGAAACTATCAAACGCCTCTTGGAACTGGCTCAGAAACACGAAAGAAGCCCATCACCAGCACCTAACGGAACAGGAAACCAACTGAAAGGCATTAGTGGGACAACTGACACAGAGGAACACATCGAGGAAAAACATAAATATCTGCAAGTGCCGAACCCGACGGAGTTTGTCGAAGGAAAACCTGGACCTAAGCCCACAAGGACAGAAGGAAATAAAGTGGCCACGATGGGAGTAATACGAAGCTGGGGAGAAGAATACGACGGAACTGGAAACCCGGAAGAGTTCATTAGTAGAACAGAGGAATTAGCAGAGGCATACGGCATAGATCTAGATCACGCAGCAGGAGTAATGGTAATACTTCTCAGAGGCTGTGCCTTGGATTGGTGGCATACCCACTTAAACCCGATGCCGTCAAGGAGCACCTTCCGGAAAGAATTCCTAGAGTATTACAGGCCATCACTCACAGAAGAAAAAAAACTGGAGTGGGTGTACAGAAACTGTCGAGTGGAGTTCAAGCGATATTCCAAACGTGGAGAATGCCAAACCCTGGCAGAATACCTCCAACTAGCCGAGGAACTCGAAGCACTACAACCACATGGGCACACATCACAGCAGTCAACGCAACAAACAACGGAAACTCGCTTGGGACATCAACCACCAGGAAGTTACTGGAGACCACCAAGGAACCAATGGAGACCCCAAGAAACACAACCAATACTTAACAGAGGCGTCACAAGATCTTGGGACATGAGCAATAGATGCTCGCGGTGCAAAGCAGTGGGACACCTAGCACGCGGATGCAATAACCAACCAAGACTGTTTTGCTGGGTATGCGGACAGGATGGAATACGAACAACTCATTGCTGCCGCAGGAATGAAACGACGGGAAACGGAAGACGCCCATGGGATCAGAGCGGGTACCCAGGGCACACACCACACCCGCAACATCAATAAAGTTGAACGGCCGACGTCTACTAGCACAAGTCATCATAGGCAGCACAAGAATTCGCGTTGCAATTGACACAGGAGCCACACGGAGTTTTATCGGCCAAGAACTAGCCAGTAGAATAGCCAGACATGGAAAAAGAAAACAAGTAATTGAAGCCATAAGACTTGCAGACGGAACAAACAGAACGGTCACAGAGGCACTAGAGGTACCAATACAACTCGGGTCACAAACAAACACAACAACACTATTAGTCCTCGACGAAGTCATCGGAGACCTACTGTTGGGAATAGACTTCTTGGAACAATGCAACGCTACACTAGAATGCAGAGGCATCACAGCAAAAATTAAAAAAAGAAGGATAACTAACGCAGGAGTAAGACACGGCATCGGATCACTAGAAACAGGGGATTTAACAGACGCACAGATCCAAGAGACCCTCAAAAGGGAGTTAGAGATGATGAGCCAAATTAAAGGAGTAAGTCACATTGCAAGCCACAAAATCTTCATGAAGCACGACCGCCCGATTAAGCAGAGGTACTACCCTCGAAACCCAGCAGTGCAGTCTATAATAAACAAACAGGTCGACGAACTCATAGCACAGAACCTCATAGAACCCTCGCACTCAGCCTACAGTTCGCCAGTGGTAATCGTGGAAAAGAAAAACAAGGAATGGAGGCTTTGCATAGACTATAGGCAACTGAACGAGCACTCTGAGCGAGGTGCATAAACAGTACCACGAATGGATCACATTCTCAACCAACTCCGCGAGGCAAAATACATAAGCACACTGGATCTGAAAAGTGGCTACTGGCAGATACCGATGGACGAAGACAGTAAACACTACACTGCCTTTACGGTACCAGGACGCGGACTGTTTCAGTGGAAAGTAATGCCCTTTGCCATTCACCATTCGCGTTCGCATACCTGGATGACATAGTGGTAATCGGTCGCACGAAACGGGAACACCTGGAGAAGCTACAGGAAGTAATGAGGAGACTCCGCAAGGCAAATCTAAAAATCAACACAGAGAAACGCCACTTCTTTAAGGAGGAACTGAAATACCTAGGACACGTAATTAGCGCAAGAGGTATACACACCGACCCGAAAAAGATATCCGCGATCCTCAACATGCCAAGCCCAAAGACAACGAAGCAAGTACACAGCTTCCTAGGGGTGGCCTCCTGGTACAGAAGATTCGTCCCGAACTTCACTGAACTAGCGCAACCACTGTACAACCTCGTCAAGAAGGGGACAAAGTTCAAATGGACCGAGGAGACAGAAGAGGCGACCAAAAACCTAAAGAAAGCCCTAACCGAAGCACCGGTCCTGGCTTGTCCGGACTTTGGAAAAACCTTTGTACTTCAGACGGACGCCAGTAATTACGAACTAGGAGCAGTACTGACCCAAGAGTACGAAAACGGAGAACACGTTATTTCATATGCCAGTTGGAAGCTGACAAAAACAGAACAAAACTACTCGGCTACCGAAAAAGAGTGCCTGGCAATACACTGGGGCATCCAGAAAATGAGAATGTACCTGGAAGGGTACCATTTCGTCGTTATCACGAACCACCAAGCACTTAAATGGCTTAACTCGATCGAGAGCTCTTCAGGACGGATTGCCAGATGGGCATTGCCAATTCAGCCATACTCATTCGAGGTACGCTATCGCGAAGGCAAGCTTAACGTCATCGCATTATCCCGAATGCTCGAGGAAGAAATACACGGAGCCGAAGTAGAGGAGGACGAGTGGATAAAACAAAAACTCCTTGCAATAGAAAAAGAACCAGAAACATGGCCAGATTACGCACTAATAGAAGGAAAACTATACAGACATCTATCGTCATGGGCCACAGACGAGAATACACAATCATGGAAGCTAAGCGTGGCGAAGAACCAAAGAGAACGGGTGCTACGAGAAAACCACAGCGAAGCTACAGCAGGCCACCTAGGAGCTAGGAAAACGAAGCATCGGGTAATGGCATCGTACTACTGGCAAGAGATGCACAGAGACATACAACAGTACGTACGTGGCTGTGAAACATGCCAACTGTACAAGACCTCACAGCAGCAGCCAGCAGGGAAAATGCTAACAGAAATAGCAAAAGCACCCTGGGAAACACTCTGCATAGACTTTGTTGGTCCACTACCAAGGTCTAGTCACGGCAATAATATGCTTCTAGTGATGTTCGACAAGTTCTCCAAGTGGGTGGAGCTAGCAGCCGTCAGAAAAGCAACAACAGAAATTGTATTAAAAGTCTTACGGGAACAGATCCTCACACGATATGGTACACCGAAAAAACTCATCTCGGACAACGGGGTACAGTTTACCAGTAATAAGTTTAAGGCACAGCTACAGAAATGGGGAATTGTCCACCAATTAACAGCGCCATACACCCCGCAAGAGAACCCAGCCGAGAGGGCAAATATGACAGTAAAAACTATGATAGCTCAATTCTCCGGAACCGAACACACACAGTGGGATGACTGGCTACCCGAAATAGCAATGGCCATTAATAGCACCAGGTCAGAATCAACAGGATGCAGCCCGGCGTACCTACTATACGGACGGGAAATACGACTACCCGGGAGCCTGTATAACGAAACCACACCTGTATCCGGAATGGTAAAGGTACAACGCATGATAGAAACGAGCAAACTAGCACATCGGAACATGGGATAAGCAGCACAAGACCAAGCCAGATCATACAACCTACGGAAAAGAGACTGGAGACCCAAAGTAGGAGATCTCGTATGGGAACGACAACACCCATTGTCAAAGGCAGCTATTGGGTTTGCAGCAAAGTTAGCACCGAAATACGAGGGCCCATTCAAAGTGTCGGGTTTCATTTCAACAGTTATAGCGACAATAAGACATACCGCGACAGGAAAGACACACAGAGCATACATAAACGAACTGAAACCCGTAGTTGATAACGAAGTAGCTGGAAGTGATATCTTCTAACTAATCATCAAAACCATTACTTAATTTTCAGAATGGACAAGAAACTGGAAAGCTCCCTAAAAAAAATACCGGGAAAACTTGGAAAGCCTTAACCAGCAGCGGCGTCGAGTCATCATACTCGGGGCCGTGGACGTGGCAGGTCCAGCTGGAGGCAGAAGACCAACCAGGGCAGCACCGGTCGCAAGGCAGGCAACAGTTAGGAGACAAGAAATAAACCCAACAACGACGACAATGACAATACAAGGACACGGAAAAGGAACAGGATATGAAACCAAGCAACCGCAACGGAATAGCCACAGGTCAAGATCCCCACAACAAAGAACATCCACGGGATCGAAACGGAGCCAACTAGTGGACAAACAGCGACCACAGACGGCATGGGTGAAGCCGAGACGCCTGACGACCACGGGAGCCAGGGCCTCCTAAACGGGATTATCATCATCGTCCGATCTGGTCACACTAAGCAGCGCCTATATAAGCGGAGACACAGCCCCAGACCAGTCACTTGCGTTCCGACGACTCTCGCGGAAACAACAACTAGGAGGAATACCCGGGTAAGTGTTCTGGTAGTTAGTCTTGGTAGTGGTGGTGGATCCGTAAGAATTCGGTTTGAAATTCGGCTCTACGACCTGGTGAGGATCACCGACGCCCGGTGTGGTTTCGGAATACGCACCCAGGCCCGGTCGAGATCGCCGAGCCCGGCACGGTTTTCGTAACTCCGGCCCATCTCAGTGAGTTCCTCCCAGAAGTCACGTTTCCGGCTTCCGACCCGGAAACGATACGGAATCAAACGGCAGCTCGAAACTAACGATGCCCTACATTCCCACATCCCACTAGAAAATCCAAGTAGTTCGTTCCTCTAAAAAACGACCCAGAACACTACGAACCCGACGTACTCGAACGACGAGACACGACGACACCAAGCAGTGCACAATCGGCCCTTCCTAAGCGCCGACACCAAGCAGTGCACCCAGCCACAGCGCACCGTCTGCATCAAGCAGTGCATAATCGGCCCTCCCGAAGCGCCAACACCAAGCAGTGTGCCCCGCCACCACAAAACAAGTAGTGCAACATTCGGCCCTTCCGTAGCGCCGATCCCGCACACCAAGCAGTGCGATACTCAACGAGCTGCGATATACTCGGCCCTTCCGCAGCGTCGATATCAACAAGCAGTACCACATTCGGCTCTTCAGCAGCGTCGACACCACTTTGCAAGCAGTATTTCGCTCGATATAATTATAGTTAGAAAACGTAGTCTTAATCGTACTATTAAAATATAACCATACTCTGTAGCGTTCGATTTGTGTTATTCTTTGGGGAAAGGGGGATAAACCGATCAAAAGAGGAAATAAATTTCTTTCTCGAACCCTGGCCACGACGAACTATGCCGACTCCCAAAACAGGGTCGTTACAACCTTATAACAGAAAATAATTTGCTAAACGGCTGCAGTTGGATAGATCTCGTGTAGTACAAGCCGTCAGCGGTGTAGCAGATCCATTTCAACGTTTTAGCTACTATTAAATCACGCATTTCAAGTTTCGAATGGGCTTCAACATTTGCGGTAATAAACACAAATTGCACAACTCATTCTCAAGAATTCATAGATATTACTCAATAAAGGAGTTCTTCTGAAGGAGTGGTTCTGGCTAACCCTCATTTTCACGAGCAAAAACAGATTGGCATTCTCATCAATACCGAAGGTTTTTTCAATGCTATCCCGGTTGGCAAGTGTTCAGTTGGGCTTCGCACGCCCAGCTCGATCAATACGGAATTCGGCTAGATCATTGGTGGCAATTCCAATTGCGCTGAGGAGGCTCACAGTTATGGGATATGAGACTACATTGTTGGCCTCATTCATTGCTGATTTTTTGTTTTAACTATACGATTTTACGAAAGTGTGAGCAAGACAACCTATGACGATTCCAATGAGCAATGAATGAGGAAAATTGTCAGAACCGATACCCGATAGTAAAAAATATGAACCGGATTTTGGTATAAAAATACTATTCATTTATTGGAGTTGTCGACAAAACGAAATGAAAAAGCTAAGCCCAAATGTATACGAAATATTTATTACCATTAAAAGTAACAACTGAATAACTTTAAAAGTTTAAATTAGCGGGATAAACACAATATAATAAACAAAAACATAAAGTTTGAATTTAACGTTAAAAGGGCAATCTGACCGTGATTTTATAACCAAAAAAATCTCAAGCAGTATCCATATATTTATCTGTGTCTCTGAGCTTCAATGAATTCGTCAATGAATAAGAACTCACTAAAACGCTAAGCAACCTAGGGCCAACAATATCATTTTTCGGTTTGAGTTTTTACCAGATTTAAGAGCAACAAGACGATCAATACTTTCTACGATAGCAACGATGTTTGATTCCCTAGGACTGATCAGACCGATTGTAATTCGATGTAAAATGTTTCTTGTGCTGAAAAGGCTTGCTTGGGATCAACCTATTACAGCGATGAATTCGCTTTATTAGGCAAATGAAGTTTGAAAAAGTAATTTTCAATCTTCACGCAGGACCTAAGGTTTAAGTATCGTTAGTACGACAAAGTTTGTGGATCGATAATGAAAATAGTAAGCAAAGAAGGCCTACAAATGAACTCACTGTTTTTCCTACAAAGCAAGGCTAATGCAGCAGGTTATGAGAAATATTCCTGCTTCGCCTTCGTGGCCATCGCCCGCTTCTGGTTACGTGTGTCGATTTTTATTAACGTAATACAGATTACGAAGAAAATCGCCATACAAAATTGATGCTGCTGTCTTTGTGTGTTTCGCATCGGAAGCAATGCACATAGAAGTAGTATCTGATTTGTCTACTAATACAATTCTAGCATGCATTCTAAGATTCGTAGCTCGACGCATTTACTGCGACAACGCTACAAACATTACGGGAGCCGTAGCGAAACTCGAGGAATTCAAAAAGAAATAACTGAATCAAAACTCACTGCACAATTTTTCGTGCTTAGTGCAGCAAAGGGATTTCAATTTTGTTTTATACCCCCCGAGCGGCCGTGCAATAAGCCAAATCATTATTAGTAAACAATATAGCTTAAGCAAACCACTGTATTCACTGAAGTGGAGGCGATATTAAATTCGAGGCCAATGGCACCTATTTCAGATGACGTTGTCCAAGTTCAACTGGAACTTCATTGGTAGGTGATCATGCAAATATACGTTAACTCAACCGGTGGCAGCGCGTTATTTTTTTTTAACATCAGTTCTTAAGACTTTCACTTATACTATTTAAAATCTAAAAACATGTAAGGCAATCGGCTACAGAAAGCTAACGTTGGCAAACGGGTAGAAAAAAACGAAAATTTGTAGGGCGGTCAGTCGATGATCAGAACGCATCAAACCTAGACAGTAATATCAACAGTCGTGTTTTTTATTCTTTTACAATAGCGGGCATTTTATTCCACGACCATTTCTTGGGAATTGTTGCTTTGAGATTGAGCTCAAACAATCTTTAAAACATATAAATTTCGAAATATATGAGAACCCATTGAAGCTATGATGATTTTCACGTCACTTATTCGCTCGCTCCTATGGCAGCTTTATGATATCGTGTTCCAATTTTAATAAAATTAAAAGAGTAATTCTGTATTACTAAATCATTCCTATGTCCAAAAGAATTACAAACAAAATTGAAAATATGAGAATTTACAATTGTTTTAATATTTTTTGTAATATTCCGATTGTTCCTATGGGAGCTAAATGATACAGTCGTCCAATTTTCATAAAATTTAAACCGTAATTCTAAAATAATAAATCATCACTAAATATTGAAGAACTATAAAAAATTAAAAACCAGCTTAGTTATAATTTTTTTCATTTTTTTCCCCCGGATGTTCCAATGCGAGCTATATAATATAGTCCTCCGATCCGGCTCGTTCCGACTTATATACCTGCAATAGAAACACAATTTTGGGAAAGTTTCATGCAGATAGTTTGTGTAGAAACGGACGGACAGACGGACATGTGTCCTTCACCGACATTTCTGAAAGAAATCAAAATACCCTTTGTCAATTTTATCAATAAAGTGAAAGTCATAGACCACACCATAGCCCAACCTGTTGCTCAACTTGCTCATGAACTGGCTCAGTTTGAAATGAGCTGCATGATATTTCCCGAGATCTCAACGTACACAGTCACAGTGACGCGTAATGCCCCTCTCATAGAAGCTCGCTTCCCTACTGGCAAAAAACTCGGAGAGCCAATTTTTACAGGACTCTATTGTGGACTACCAAGCGCGTTCGCCATGGACGGAAACAGGTGGTAATCACTTGGTGCGAGATCCGGACTATACGGTGGATGCAAAAGAACCTCCCATCCGAGCTCCCGGAGCTTCTGGCGCGTGTGTGGCCTGGCGTTGTCCTGATGGAAGACAATTCGGCCTCTGTTGATCAAAGATGGCCTCTTCTGCATGAGTGCTGCCTTCAAGCGGTCCAGTTGTTGGCAGTACAGGTCCGAATTGAGCGTTTGGCCATAGGGGAGCAGCTCATAGTGGATTATTCCCTGCCAGTCCCACCAAACACACAGAAGAACCTTCCTGGCCGTCAGTCCAGGCTTGGCCACCGTCTGGGCCGCTTCATTGCTTTTCGACCACGACCGTTTGCGCCTTACGTTATCGTAAGTGACCCACTTTTCATCAACCCATACATCGAGCTTCTTAGTGACTCCAAGCTTCTTCAAATGGTTTATAACGGTTTGATGACTTATGTCCTTGACCGATGCTACGGCTGCTACTATGCCGGTCTCTTTCGACCAATTCAGCAATTTTATCGCAATTTTCGACGACAGACCTTACGGAGCGTGGCGCATCTTCGACCACCTCTACACCAGAACGAAAACGTTTAAACCATCGTTGTGCGGTGGAAATGGATACTGTATCGGGTCCATAAACTGCACAAATTTTATTGGCAACTTGAGATGCATTTTTGCCTTTATCGTAGTAGTACTGTAGAATATGCCGTATTTTCTCTTTATTTTGCTCCATGAGTGCGACGCTATAATTCACGAACGACTTAAAAGACTCAATCAAACATGTGTTAGCGCGTGAAATGAGCTTTCAAAAAAGGTATAGTATGACCTGATGCGACGAATAAAACAAGAACTACGCGCTTTCAGCACCAACTAGCTAAAATACCGCTAGACTTTTTTGACAACCTAATATATACTTTAGAAGGTCAACGCTTTCTTCTACCTGTTACAAGCTTTTCATAGAATACATCATATATTTGTCCGATCCGGCTCGTTCTGACTTATACACATCTTTTCGGAAAGTTTCATCCATATAGCTTGCGGAGGAACGGACGGACAAAGCAAGATCGACTCCCCTAGTGATGCTGATCAAGAATATATATACTTCATAGGGTCGGAAAAGTATCCTTCACGGCGTTGCAAACTGCTGACAGAAATTGTAATAACCACTGCAAGAGCATATAAATGGGAGACAAAACCTATGAAAATGTTGTCAATAAAGCGCAAAAATTTTTATTGATATAAATATAATTTTTTTTAAGAATATGTTATGGATTTTTAAGTAGACATTAGTACCTCTTTTCCCAAGACATTTTAAATGGCTAGCGGTTTTGTAAAATTACAAAATAATGTTTGTGTGTAGTTTTTTTTGCATGCTTGTGTGCCTCTTTGCTATCGTTTGAGAACCAAACCCCATTGTGAGTGAAATATCATCTAAGCTATTTAATGTTATGCGTCACATGCAATGTCCTACAATTTGGTAATTTATATTTAAATAAAAATCGCTGTTATTTTTATTTTATTCAGAAAATAAAATTCTTAATAATTTTTTTTTTTTGAAGGATTTTTTTTATATTACCATCTTGCAATGTAAAAGAGATTTCTAAGAAATCGAGATTTAATTTAGGGTTTAAACTTCGGTGGAAAAGTTTAAAAGAATGTGGCAGATATAGGCATATAAAAAACCTTTTACTCACCGAGCAAGAAATTTTCCCAGCTTGTTCCGCAGTTTTGTGCTTCTCTCGTTGCTCTATTTTTAAAGTCAAATATAAAGTCCGAATGGGAAAGTAAACGGCTTGAGGATATAGGCGTCCAATCTAAATGAATTATACATTATATTAGAAATTTTGGTGATTAAACACAAATTTTTGTAGTATATTTTTTATATAATATTAAGTTCTCATTTACCGCGCTAAAATTAAAAAATTTTACACTCAGAAGATTGGGGAACGTAAATGAATAAGGTCGTAAATGAATAAGAATCAGAGAAACAAAAAAATTATGTTACAAATACATAAGTGCTCGGTCTATTTTTGCCGTGCTTAGCGCTAGGTGTTATAGAGCTTATTTAACTCGTTGTAAGGTCCAGTTTTCAAAAGATCCAAAACAGTTTTATTATTTTGTTAATACTAAGCGTAAATTCGCCTCATACCCAGCATCGCTATCATTTGCAAATTCTACGGCAAACACTGATGAGACAATTGCTGATCTTGTTGCGCAGTTAATCCAAACGACTAGTTCATCTACCTAATCCTAATCAGTCTTATTCAGAAAAAATGTCGAACTCTTACTTAATCTTTTGTCCGAGTCTGAGTGAAAGCTCCCTTCTTCAAGATCCGCAAAGTGTAAGACCAGTCTACTCACCGGGTCCTGCGGGGTTCCTAGCTGTGTGCTTGGATACTACGCAAAGACCCTGTTCAGACCACTAACCTTAGAAACTACTGAAATTCCACCTATTAGGAATCATTTCTTATTCCCCTTCACAAAAAGGGAAATAAATCAAATACTAGAAATTATAGAGGTCTCTCCAAGTTGTCCGCTATCCCCAACTTTTCGAAAACGTTATTACCCCCCATTTGCAACATCTTTGTAGATAGATTATATGTCAGAGTGGATTTAAAACACGCTGATCTACCACCTTTTGGAGCTAACATCGCTCGTTAAAAATGACTTTAGAAATAACAAGGATTTTAGCAAGGCATTTGATTCCGTAAATCATTCGCTTCTTGTACGGAAGTTAAATTTATTAGGGTTTTTAAACGATTTTCTTACAAGGATTTCGAGTGGAGTGGTAGGACATAACGAGTCCTTTTTAAAAGCTCGGTCTCAAAGCTGATCCAAGTTACTTCAGGAGTTCCACAGGGAAGCCACCTTGGCCCACTTCTTTAACATTATTTATTAACGATTTCTCTTTAGTCTTGAGAAAGTCGCGCGTCCTTATGTACGAAGATGACGTTAAGTAATGACTGCAATATTGCGATATTTTCCTCAGTTCAGACTTGCAAACGGATCTTAACGCCTTTCAAACATGATGCTGTGAAAATATTTTGAACTTAAAAGGCGCTAAATGCTGAATAGTTTCATTCTATCGGGCCAATCCAGTGTGACACGTATACTTTGGGTGGTTGCGAGTTGATTAAAATTTAAATTGATGACCTTGTCGTCTATTTGGACCCAAAACTTAAGTTTTCTGAACATATTACATCCATGGTTAATTACATTAGTTCGTCCAATTCTGGAGTATTGCTCTCTAGTTTGAAGTCCCCAATATAGTGAACATATAGACCGCATAGAGTCTGTGCAAAATAACTTTTTACTATTTGCTCTACGGGGCGTTAATTGGGATGCAATTTTAATCTGACCATCTTACTCTAGTAGACTTCTAATAAATTTACCATCTTTAGCTAATCGTAAAACGATGCTTTTTATTTCTTTTATGCCACTTATTCAGTGGGATGTGGAAAGTAATGTACAACTGGGCCGCCTATATTTCTCAGAGCCTAATCGTATCACTAGGAACTATATTCCTCTTATTTTAAAACATTGAAGATCAAAATATGATATGTATGAGTGTTATGTAATGACTATAATAAACTGAGATTATTTCTACTACTAACAGTTTACCAATTTAAAAAAACATTATTCTTATCTTACATAACACGAGTTAACACCCAAAATAATACAATTTCTCAGACAGAGGAAATGAGTAAGCATTGATTGCACAACAAACAGCAAAGCAATGCCCTCAATAATAGAATTTCCCAAACCGTAGAAGAGAGCATTAATTGCACAACTAACAGCAAAGCAATGCTCTCAATAAAGTTCTAACGAACTTAGCTTGCACCTTTTGGTCAGCGATCGTGGGAATGCAGAATAGCCAATTTCCAAAGTTGATCGAACTCAACTTAGTGCATACAACAAAAACTATAATTAAAATGCACTGGCCAATTACAATTAAGTTTGGCCAACGGCGACGGCGACCAAGAGCAGCAACCAATAATATGAAAGAACGTCAGCAGAAACATCAACAGCGGCAGAGACGGCGGCAGCGATGGAGCGACGCGTAGCTATAAAAACAATTGTTTAATCTAAGTAAGTTAGTTCTTAATCCAACTCAATAAAGAAAAGTTAGATTTTTTTATATAAAAATCATAATCAATCTTTTAACTGGCGCCCGAGCAGGGACCTGATTAAAACCGCGAAAGGATAACAAGTTCCGCGTCTCGCGAAGTTCAGAAAGTAAAAAATTCTGACGTTTCGTTTCAAACCTCCGCCTAATCAGTGAGAAGTAAAAAACCAAAAATACCGAGATTCGGAAGTGCAAAAGTGCCGTTTAAAAAACGCCGCAAATTGTCACTCCTGAAAAAAAAAAACAGGACTTGTACCCGGTGGAATAATCAGGCCAAATTTTATCGCCTTATCGCTGATCCCTTTAGTATCCGTTCGAAGGGAACGTGAATTAAGGTACAGAGAAGGCCCCTTAGTAAACTCACACTCAGGAGAGATCGTTGCAGAGTGGGATAAAACGGAATCTGCCGAGCCTGTCATCACGAGAGCACGCCGAGATATGTTACTACTGTAAGAATAGTTTTAAGCAATTTATTAACAAAAACATAAAAAATATTTAATCGAAAAATATTCAAAGAAGAAAAAGTTTTACCCAAATATAAAGTGTAGAAGACATATTTTAGTGAGTTAAAAAGAAAAAAATCCAAAATATAGGGAAAATAAAAATTCCCACACAATAATTACAAAGGTAATAAAAAATTGCACACCCTAATTCTTAGAAGACAACTTCCGAATTCTGAATAACTAAAATTAAAAAATTAAATTAAACTTTTCGCTGCTCATATATCCATACCCAAAATTACCGAACAAGATTTGGCAGACAGTCTCGCGAATCTTACCGGACCCTCATCAGCCAGTTCCACACAAATAAACACACGAATCATGACCGAGAGGGACATTGAGGAAAAAATAAAAACAATCTTAGAGACAAATCTCAGTAGACTAGTAAAGGAAATACTTAATCCAAATAAAGATTTTTCCAAATATACAGACCAAACAATTAAAAGAGAATTAACGCACAATCTTAGTGAGTTAGATAAATTACCAGACATTGTTCGGACACTTAGAGACTTTTCAGGAAACAAAAGTGAATATTCATCATGGAGGAAAAGTGTCGAGAGGGTGTTAAAAATCTATTGAAAACAGAATTGGTTCACCAAAATATTATGGAATTCTTTTAGCAATCCGTAACAAAATGACTGGTCAAGCGGACGCAGTATTAGAATCATATAATACCCCCTTAATTGGACAGCTATTTCAAAATGCCTAACAGCACATTTTCGCCGAGAAGCGCGACTTAAAGACCTTAGAATATCAACTATATGCTCTGAACCAAGGTAACAATACTATAGATGAATATTATCAGGCAGTCTATCAACAATTATCACTAATTCTGAACCAAATTGACAAGCTTAGATGCCTCACAAGAAACTAAACAATCCTTGACAGTCATGTACGGGAAAAAAGCCTTAGACACTTTTGTCAGAGGCCTTAATGGAAACCTGGCACAATTGCTGGACATTAAAGAACCACATGACTTAGGACACGCTCTACATTTATGCAGTCTACTAGAACACCAAAATGCTAGGAATAACCAGACACCAAAAAAAAGACAATTCCATAGTCAACCAGAGACAGAAAGTACCGCGAAGAAAAATTCAGATGAAGCTTCATCAAGTTCAGAACAAGAATATTATCAGTTGGTAGAAGAAAATAACGTTTACGAACTTCAGGAGGAATGGCAAAGCGATACCGAACACCAATATGTCAGAACTTTATTTTTTAGAATAAATCGTTCCTCACTACCTTACTTTAAAGTAACCACGGGGAACGGAAAAATTCTAAAATTCTTAATAGACCCGGGCTCAATCAATTAGTACCAAATCCAAAGCCAAATGAGAACACTTTTTTAGTTAGTTCAGTCGGTGGTAACACTAAAATAACAGAACACGCAATACTTAAGCTCGCTAATATTTCGGATACACCCATGAAATTCATTTTACTAGACACAATGAAAACCTTCCATGGTATTTTGGGCATTGACACAATGAAAAGCCTTGAAACAATAATAGATGTAAAAAATTATATATTAATTCTCGGAAGTAAACGCAAAATTAAAATTCATCAACTAGCGACACATGTAGTAACTTCGATTGGACCGCAAGTCAGCCATATGACCAAGTCACAAAAATCAAAACAAAAAGTACAGATTAGTAATTGATTATAGGAAACTTAATGAAGTTACTATCTCAAATCGGTATCCCATTCCCGAAATTTGAGCAATTATTGCACTGCTTGGGGACAACAAGTGTTTTTTGGTATTAGATCTTAAGAGTGGTTTTCACCAAATATTATTGAAAGATACAGACATAGAAAAAACAGAATTTGCGGTAAATGGCGGATAATATGAATTCACGAGACTCGCATTCGGTTTGAAAAATTTCCCCATGCATTTTTCAAAGAGCGTTAGACGACATATTAAGAGAATACATAGGGAAAATTTGCTATGTGTACGTTGATGATATTATAGTCTTTAGCAAAAACGAAGTGGAGCACGGCAAAAACTTGGAAAGAGTATTTTCAACGCTACAAAACGCAAATATGAGGGTTCAAATAGAGAAATTCCATTTTTTTAAAAACGAAGTAGACTTCTTGGGGTACACAATATCAGAAAATGGAGTAAAAACCAAAATAGATAAAATAAAAGCGATTACAAAATTTCCAGTCCCAAAAACATTAAAAGATCTCCGTTCCTTTTTGGGCATGACAGGTTATTATAGGCGGTTCATAAAAGATTACGCCAAAATAGCAAAACCCCTAACCATTCTTCTAAGAGGCGAAGAAGGCCGGATATCTAAGACCAAGTCAAGCAGAACTGCTATCAACTTGAGCAAAGATGCGATTACAGCATTCGAGAAACTTAAAAATACTCTCGTCTCCAGGGAGGTTACCCTTGCCTATCCAGATTTCGGAAAAGAATTTCAATTGACTACTGACGCTTCAAGTTACGCAATAGGCGCAGTATTGGAACAAAATCATAGGCCAATAACGTTCATTTCACGCACCCTGTCAAAGACTGAAGAGAACTACGCAACTAACGAAAGAGAGATGCTCGCGATCGTTTGGGCGCTCCAAAGTTTAAGACATTATCTTTACGGGTATTCAAAAGTGGTAATATACACGGATCACCAACCCTTGAGTTTTTCGAATAGCGTAAATAACCATAACGCTAAGCTTAAACGCTGGAGAGACCTCATTGGCGAGTATAACCACGAGATCAGGTACAAGCCCGGAGTAGCTAATGTGGTAGCGGACGCGTTGTCCCGGGCCCCCGCAGAAATTAACTCAATCAGCTCCTCAGCATCAGCCAATAGCGACGAAAGCTCGTCACACAACCTCATATTTTCAGTAGAAGCTCCAATTAACGTATTTAAAAACCAATTATTATTACTGACTGCCGATACAGAATCCTATAGCTTCGAAATGCCATTCCCAACATACCACAGACACATAATTAAACAAAAATCTTACACGGAAGAAAAACTTATTGCAATCTTAACTAGTAAACTTGATCCGAAGCTTATAAACGGAATCATTACATCCGAAGAGGTAATGGGAAAAATTCAAAACATTTACCCTACCTATTTTAAATCATACAAGGTAAGGTTTACTCAAAACGAAATAGACGACGTAACTTCGGAGTCCCAACAAAACGAAATAATTATCCTCGAACATAAACGAGCCCATAGAGATGCAAAAGAGAACAAATTACAAATTTTGAAGAATTATTTCTTTCCACAACTTACCAAGAAAATCCAAGCAATAGTTCAAGCCTGTCAAACTTGTAAAGAATCAAAATACGATAGACACCCCCCAAAAGGAGAAATCCAACCGACCCCTATTCCTAATTACCCAGGAGAAATAGTTCACATAGATATTTATATTACCGAAAAACATAGAGTCTTAACGGGAATTGACAAGTTTTCAAAATATGTTCAAGTAAAAATTTTAGAGTCAAGAGCATCTGAAGATATTAAAAATCCGTTGAGGGAAATGTTAATTGCTTTCGGTATGCCGAAATGGATAATAATGGACAACGAACGATCATTTGGCTCAGCAGCAATACAGTTTATGTTAGAAGATGAACTCAAAATATCATTACACACCACCGCACCGTACGCATCGACAAGTAACGGACAAATAGAAAGGTTTCATTCAACCCTATCTGAAATCATGCGGTGTCTCAAAAAAGACAACGGGAGCATATCATTTGAAGAATTAATCTTTAAAGCAGTTCAAGAATATAATAAATCGATACATTCTGTAACAAAAGAAAGACCCATAGACATATTTTTCAGAAGCACAATCTCTAGTTCAACAGAAGACATAGAAAAGAAACGAGAAGAAATAAAAAAGAAAATTAAAAATAAACAAACAGCCGACCTCGAATACCATAATCAAGGAAAAATATTACCAAAACTTTTTAAGCCAGGCGAAACTGTACATGTAAAAATAGATAAAAGATTAGGAACTAAACTTACACCGAGATACAAAACCGAGAAAGTAGCGGAAAATAGAACGACCACCATTAAAACACAAACCGGAAAAATCATACATAAAAATAATATAAGAACATAATTTTTCAGATTATTTTTACCAACATGCTTGGGAATAACTACAGTCCTCGACTATTCCAATTCACAGAACAATTCACGACTATCAGATCTTAGAAGACAAGATAAATGAGCAGCTAGAAAACAACAATAGACAAGTAGTAATTAACAGATTAATTAATCAAAAAATAAACCAACTTACTAACGCTACTAATGCAATGTTGAAAATTACCCAGAGCTCGGAAGAAATCATAAATCAGAAAGCAAATATTTTAAAGTATAAAATTCAATTAATAAAAGAAGAAATAATTAACATAATATACGCAATTACATGGGCCAAATCTAATACAATAAATTCATTTGTACTTACAAACACAGAAACCAAAATAGTGGAAGAAATTTTTAAAAAAGAAAATAACTTATTTTTTAACATAGAAGAATTATTGGAATTTGCTCGAATCAAGTTAGCCACAAATGGCAACGACCTTATTTACATTATTAGCTTACCAACCATTGAATCAGATAATTGTAGAACTTTAAAAATTAAAGCAATAAAAAAAGCCCAAATAATCAATGATATAAAATATGAAATTTTTTAGAATGTAAGAGACAATTATTGGCAATAATTAAACCTTGTGAATCCTATAATGATAAGACAAGTTGTAATTCAGAAAATTTGTTAGATTTAAGCAATGATACTTGCGTAAACGCTCTATTAAACCTTCGAGAACCAGAATGTAAGATGATCAACAATCAACATATACCGGATTTCGAAGAAATACTACCAGGCACCATCCTGCTAAACAACTTCAATGGACCAGTCTCACTAGATGAAAAACTTCTACAACTGCAAGGCTCTTTCATAATACAATATCGTAATTCGACGGTAACAATTGGTGAAACCATCTTCAAGTCAAAGGAAATCAACGTAGTCGAACCAGAACCTCCGTTATTCCAACTATTGGGCGAAAAGACTAAGTTAGAGGAAGTTCTCTCACTACAAATGGTCAAGGAACTCAACATTAACAACACAAAAGCGCTGGAAAAATTAAGAAGCAAGGCAACCATAGAATCTTCCGTTAGCTACGGATCCGCCATCATCCTACTACTTCTTATAATAGGATCAATCACGGAACTCCTACGAAGACGTAGGTCTTCCGTGCCAGAAACGCAAGAAAAGCCCACGCACTCCGGACCTGTACTCTACTACGTTGCGACCGAGGACAGTCGCGTTTAAGGAGGGAAGAGTTAACACCCAAAATAATACAATTTCTCAGACAGAGGAAATGAGTAAGCATTGATTGCACAACAAACAGCAAAGCAATGCCCTCAATAATAGAATTTCCCAAACCGTAGAAGAGAGCATTAATTGCACAACTAACAGCAAAGCAATGCTCTCAATAAAGTTCTAACGAACTTAGCTTGCACCTTTTGGTCAGCGATCGTGGGAATGCAGAATAGCCAATTTCCAAAGTTGATCGAACTCAACTTAGTGCATACAACAAAAACTATAATTAAAATGCACTGGCCAATTACAATTAAGTTTGGCCAACGGCGACGGCGACCAAGAGCAGCAACCAATAATATGAAAGAACGTCAGCAGAAACATCAACAGCGGCAGAGACGGCGGCAGCGATGGAGCGACGCGTAGCTATAAAAACAATTGTTTAATCTAAGTAAGTTAGTCCTTAATCCAACTCAATAAAGAAAAGTTAGATTTTTTTATATAAAAATCATAATCAATCTTTTAACTCACGTATCTAGTATTATTAGTTGCTTTTCTAGTTTGGTAAATATTTTTAATTAGTCTCTCCGTTCTTTTACTGGCCCTTTTCTTTCAACTCTCGCGATCTTGTTTTTACGTCCCGATGGGAAGAGTGCACAAGCTTCGCTTGATGTCGTAAGAGCTACTTGTTTGTACTGATCATAGTGCATCAACGACCGAAATAGTTAAAAAAAAAACTAATAACAATTTTAGTTTACCATCGAATGTAAAATGTATTCAAAATAAAAAGAATGAGCAATTCAAAAAGTTACTGTAATGTGGTACTTGGAAAAAAAAACGGTTCTAAGCAGTCTCGATTTCAGTTTTTCCGTGCTCAAAAAACCGTTTTAAACAGTTTCCAAATAGAATATCCGTGCTTATAGAACACTGAGAAAAAAAACCGATCTAAACAGTCTTGATTACAGAATTTCCGTGCTCAGTAGTAGGTCGCGAGCGAAATTACCAAAATCAAGAAAAAGTTTTCTCAGTTTGAGTATTCTCGATTTGAGAATAAGTCTTCCCGGCCAGAGGAGCTCAAACTAAGCAGAGAAACCGTCTCAAAATAACCTTTTCGACCTCGTCTCAATCTGCGAATCTTTACTGAACTGTAATAAACTAGACTTTTCTGGTCACTGGCGATTGAAAATGAATCACACATGAGCACATCAAGCGTAAAAGATCATGGTCGAAGCACGGTGTGTCGCCTCAAACGGTGTCAAAGCCAGGATGAGTGTATGGTGGGATAAGAAAAAAGAGGGTGCTGGTGTAACAAGTGCGGTTGGTGAGGAATGCTAACAATGCTTTGACGAACAGTAACAGCCACGCGCTGATGATCGTATTTCGATCAAACTCTCGAGAAAGCTACTTCGGGAGATTGAGGACAGCGAAGGTAGACGGACAAGATATATCCAATGATTTTCCCAGGCAGCTTAATAACCACTCCGCCCAATTACGGTGAGCTAATTTCGACAAAAGGTGCCTCACAATTGAATGCTTCTTCCTCGTCCCTTGTCCTTTAAACTAATTATGAACATAAAGAACAATTGACAATTTTTAGTGTGATGGTGACTTCTTTAGGCTGGATACCCAAGTGGGAATGCGAAAACAATAAGAATAGCGCGAATTTTGTTATTACACTTTAAAATAGGAACTTACTTAAGTTAAATAAACTAAAGCGCTCCACAGCAAAGCGGAGACTTGGGGGAGAGTTGGAGCGGGAGAGCGAAGGAAGAGAGTATGGAGACATCTGGAGGAACTTCCGCTCTACACTGCCAGAAAGAAATTAGATCACAAATCTCATCCTTCGGGAGTTGGAATTATCCCCGCGGTGAAAATTATTGTTTTTTTAAAACTTTTTTTTGTCTTTTTGTGCTGAATTGAATTTAAAGATCGGATGCCATCTTAAGCCTCTAGGTTGCGCTCAGTCAATAATGAAATGAGATCGAACCAAGTAAAACTTTGGGCTTTCTTGTGTAAGGATTTCTCCCATAATGAGAACGTGAGCTTTGGAAGTTTTGTGGAACTTCCGTTCGTAAGTGGCGAATTTGTAACAATGACCTGAGCTTCGCCACAATACGTACCCTGCAGGTAGATAACGTTGGAGTAGCAGCAGCAGAATTGCTGACGCTGGCCTCGAAATGTCTCAGAAAATTGCAAATAACAATAAATCTATTTTAAACGGCGGTTGCCATAGCGAATATTTATTTGTGTTTGAATTTGAAAATGGATTTTTTAAATAATTGTTTTGAATTGATATATACAGCCAAAATTGGCTAACATCCTCTTGATTACATACTTTTCCAAATATGGCCGTTTCTTTTGGTCGCACCATGTCACATCGAGACTGCACAGAGCAGACCTCCGTTAGGCTTAACGCAACACTTACTTACAGAAACCCATATAAAGAAAGGAATGTGGAGGGAGGAATAAAAAGCAACAAGTGACAATCATAACAAAGCTTTAATCCTAAGTAAACATGTAACTCCCAGTAAATCAGCATTTCATATTAATTCTTATTTAAATAACGTTAAACCACGAAAACAAAACTAAACATCCGACATATATGTATATATAAATGTAGGAACCGAACGAAATTCGTAAGGATTAACGTTTACACTGAAATCTGTGGATGAATTTAGAATTTACGAACCAAATTAAATTTACGGATTTTGTTTATCAAAAAAAATTCGATACAGAAATATTGTAGTATGGACTTAAAAAATTATTTATTTATTTATGGGAAACTGAATAGAATATATGGTCACACTGTCGCACGAATTTGATGACCGTTTGGAATTAATCGGTAATTATTGAGGAATTTATTTTCTATATCGGAAAACATATTTTATTGTGAGACATTGAACCACCGTGCTGATAAGTTGTAGCACAGTACAGAGTAGTTGCGGATAATTAAAATATGTAATGATGCCTGAGGAATTGAAATTAAAATGCACAATCATAGAAATAGTATTTGTTATATTGTTTAGCTTCAGGAAAGTTGGTTTTTAGTGGGAAAATGTGAATTTAGTGGACTGTAAAGGAAAATTAAAAAAAAAAACAATTTATGGGGAACAGTTAAATTTCAATATATTTCACAGTGGCTGGGCGATAACTTTTTTGGAATTTAATAAAATTTTTAATGTAATGGATTTAAAATAAATGTGGAAAGATATGAAAACTAATATTAAAATCCGGTTTGATTGTATCAAATGTTGGGGGGAAAATAGGAACTCGAGAATTTTGCATGTGTATTGCGCGACGTGCGGGTGTTTATTGTTAATTAGTATAATATTAAATAAGCTAAAGCGCTTCACAGCGGAGCGGCGACTTTGGTATTGAAAATAGGATCGGAGACTTGGGGAAGAGTTGGAGAGAAGCGGTGATTTGTTGAGAGAGTTGGAGCGGGAGAACGAAGGGACAGTGCATGAAGACATCTGGACGAAATGCCAGTAATTGAAATGCACCTACTTAGCGTGCACAACAAGTAAACATTGGCCAGACCTTTCAAAGCTACTGTATTTACTATTATGTAATTATCGTTAGAGAAAAGCATAACATAGAAAACATCTTACATTAGAATCAGACCCTTAACACCAATACTGAAGGCTTATATTTAGAAAATATATTTTCCCTGAAACTGAAGAAATACTAAAACTTAACAATGAGTAATTATAGAGAAGTTGCAATTGAGCTTATTATTTCGGTTTGGCAGTATAACAGATGATTTTTATAAGCAAGATTAACAAGAACAGAAAACATTTCACAGCTAAGTTGGATTGATTAAATTAAAGCAATGCTAAGCTTTTGTGTCTTACAGCACAATTGCAGCACTCCGAGAAAGTCGACTTGCTCACTTGCTGACTGGTTCGCGTACATGCACTCCTTCGGGTGCTCGCACTTTCCTACTGGCATGCCCAAGCTTTTTGAATAGCTTATTACCGCTTAACTACAGCACCAATGCAGCTCAGTAATGTCCCCAACTTAGCATGGCTTTATGAAACGAAGGTCATCGACTACAAATCTTCTTAAATTTACCTCAGTCATCAGAAGCGCTTTTAAAAATAACTATCAAACTGATGTTAATTGGGCAAACACGGGATGAAAGCTCACAGTATTACTGATTGTCACCCGTATTTAGAAAGTCATTTGGTTTCGGAGAAATAAGGGTGAAAGTGCAAAAAAAATGTAGTCTTCTACTGGAGCTGTTGGGGCCGGTGAAGCAGTCTTACTTCTATGGAATGGTGTTCTGGCTTTATATACGCGAAAAACTTTTGATATGCAACTTTTTGGAAAACACGCTATTTTAGCGGGAAAACGGATAAAAAAAGGTCGATTTCAGACGCCCACAACTTCCAAACGACTAAGGCTACGGTTACGTGCTATATCGTTTAAAGAGTATTTTTAACGGCTGTTTACGTTTCCATCATATATTTTCTTCAAGTAAAATAATAACGAAATAGTAGCCAATATTAGGTTTTTGTGTGCACATTTGAGCGATTTTTTGAAAACGCCAGTATATAATTCATTTTATTTTCGAGTCTTAAGAGTAAGAGTTTTAGATATTGAAGCTGTTGGGGGGTTGGTGGTGCAAAAAGTCTGACTATGGCATGGTTGTAATTTGGCCTTAAATACGTATACAACGACACCTCATAATCTCAATCCGATACTTTGTTCACAAAATTTTCAATAAACATGATTTTATTGTCCTTTTATTGTTTCGTTTGTACGTATCAAAAGAGATGTTTAAGGGTGCGGAAACCAATTTTAGTATATTAAGCAGCTCGTGCCGAAAAACTTTTGTTCTGCTACTTTTTGGAAAACCCGCTAGTTAAGCCGGAAAACAGATAAAAAAGCCAAAACGACTTAAGATCTGGATACGATCGTTAAAAAACGAATTTCTTAGGATTATTTACGTTTTTATACCCTTGCAGAGGGTATTATAATTTCAGTCAGAAGTTTGCAACGCAGTGAAGGAGACATTTCCGACCCTATAAAGTATATATATTCTTGATCAGCATCAATAGGAGAGTCGATCTAGCCATGTCCGTCTGGCCGTCCGTCTGTCCGTCCGATTTCACGCAAACTTGTCTCTCAGTTGTAAAGCCATCCGCATGAAACTTTCCCAAAAGTTGTTTTTCTATTGCAGGTAGTATATAAGTCGGAACGAGCAGGGTCGGACGACTATAGCATATAGCTCCCATTGGAAACAATCGGAAAAATAAATTATAAAAATTTATAACTTTGCTGTTTTTTAATTTTTTTTTAGTTATTCGAGATATAGTAATGGTTAAATATTTCAGAATTACGGTTTTTATTTCATCAAAATCGGACGACTATATCATTTAGCTCCCATAGGAACAATCGGAAAAATAAATAGAAAAAATTATAACTTTTGGTGTCTTTTAATTTTTTTGTTATTTCTTCGAGATATATGTATAGTTAAATATTTTAGAATTACGGTTTAAGTTTCATCAAAATCGGACGATTATAGCTTAAAGCTCCCATGGAATCAATATAAATATTTTAAAAAAAATTTTAAAAATTTAATTTTTTATTTTGTATTTTTTTTAAGAAATTCTTTATGATTAATTAATAATTTGACAGTACATAATTACGCTTTTAATTTTATTAAAATCGGAAAACGATATCATTTAGCTGCCATAGGAACAATCAAATAAGCTTCAAATAGCTTTAATGTAAAAATATCAAAAGTTTTTGCAATTGAAGGTGCAATCGTCACGTTGATTTTAATCAATCAATCTGTTTTTCGAAATAACTGTGACCATATTGAATTCATTTTGACAGCACGTTATTAACACTTCAGAATCCCAAATTTGGTTGGATGGTTTCGAGTATGCCGAATCATAATTCTGTTTTAGCTGCAAATGTTAAGGATACTACTGATCATTCATAAGATGACAAACTTGGGAACTAAAGGACTTCACTTCAGCAAAGCCAAAGCAGGAAAACTGCACTAAGCTTGGGAATGGTCAATATATGTTGTTCACTTTTGGATTCGAATTTTTAGTTGAATCCGACTAGCTTGCTCATCGTCGCACAGTGGACGGTCTTGTATGGAGAATGCGGCCAAAAATACTTCCATTAGAGATATCAGCTTGAAATTTTTTCTGCAGCTAAATAATTTCATATTAATGCTATATTTATAATATTGGCACGTATATAAGCTTTATTTACGCGTCAATTTCAAATATCAAATTAAAGCAGACGACGCGTCGTTTAAAAATTTTGGATGCTAAACTAGATAGACACACCGCCCTAAAAACTCAGTACTCGGCATTTCTACAGGAGTACATAAACTCAGGGTATATGGTACATGGAACTATATATCTTGTCAAAGATATATTCCATAGAATTGGTAAGCCGCCTAACTTTTAATGTGCCTTTTAGACTAACCCGCAACTACATTCCTTTTAACTTTCCAAGCTCAAATTTTGGCCTGCATGAACCCTTTCCTTTTCTTTGTAATAATTATAATAATTTATATAATCAAATTTGCATTTCAACCTCTAGCCTTATCTTAAAATCTACAATTTTAACATATTTGCACCGTACAAAGTTTTAGTTTTTTTATCGTTTCGTTGGGCCACTTGTTTGTGCTGTTTATAGTGCATCAACGTTCAACAATATATGTCTGTTACATCAAAGAATCCAGCAACACCACAATTCTTTTTGCGTGTTCTTACCATTCCGTACATACACTAAGCTTCGTGTCGGCTTTGACGGGTATGGTAAAATGACCTTAAGTAGAGCTATAAACGACTTACTTTTGCAGAACCAACCACTCAGCCAAAAATCTTCAATAATTGTTTCGTTTTAGATTTTATAAGTTGCTTTTTGTGGAGATATCTAAAAGATGTAACGCTGCTTTCGTAATTTGTACACAGATGACTTTTTCTAGTGTATCATTAGGAGAGAGAACTCCAAAGACAAGTTGATTTATGGAACTAAGCCAGCTGCTGCTTGGCTATGCATCATCTTTTTTTGATGAAAAGGAATAATTTTCAATTGGAGCAAAAATTGTTCGTAGAGATTTCTATGTTGATGATTTTATCTCTGGTGAAAAGCTACTGTCGCGAGGCTTCTTTTTAGTTCGCAAATGGGGTGCGAATGAATCAAGTACCCTCAAAGTTAAGTTTGATTTCAATAAGGAAAAGCTTACCAAATTTTACGGTGGATCAGCTATTACAAGGCGTTTGGGCTAGTCTTGGAAATGTCTTCTATGTAACTGAGCCACAAAACGAATTGTATTGTCAACAATAGCGAAATTTAATGGTCCTTTCGGTTTAATAACACCAACTGCTACCAAATCCAAAATGGTTTTGCAAACCCTATGGAATTCTAACATTCAAGGTGTGTGTCAAAAGTTTCCGAACTTTTCAAAAAGAAAAAAAACTACAAAATAGTTTGGAATGAAACTTTGCATTTATTCAAAATAGTCTCTCTCCGACTCAATACAACGATTTGCACGATTTAAAAGTGATTCGAATGAGTGTTTTAGCTCGTCAACCGGGATGGCCTTGAGTATGTCGGTCGTCGCCTTTTCGCGGCGTGTTTTTTTGGGTTTCGGCCCATCTGGCTCCTTCCATTCCGCTCTCTGACGCTTAGTTTCGGGTTCATATCGAAAACACCACGTCTCGTCACCAGTCACGATGTTGAAAAGAAAATTAGGATCTTTTCTTGCTTCAATAACGACGTCTTTAGAATGCTGAATGCGAAGCGCCTTTTCGTGCTCTTTGAGTGTGTGTGGAACAAACCGTGCACAAACCTTCCGCATACCCAAATGCTCAATCAAAATGCGATGAATAGACTTATAGGATATCTCCAACTCCATTTCCATGTATCTCAACGAAGATTTTGGCTCTTTTTTGACAAAATCACGAACAATTTGAATGTTTTCATCAATAACAGCACTTTTCGGACGGCCCGAACGTTCGTCGTCTTCCAGGCTTTCACGACCATTTTTAAAACGATTAAACCACTTGTAAGTTGAGGTACGGGATAGACAATCATCACCATAAACTTGTTTCATCAATTTATGAGTCTCGGTGAAAGTTTTACCGAGTTTAAAACAAAACTTAATAACCGCTCTTTGCTCCATGATTTTTCGGCGACCAACTAATACAAGGTACTGTCACTTAAAACGCAATAATTCCAATTCCACTGTTCCAAATGTCTTGAAATTTGGAGGGAAAATCGGTGAATAATGTATCTTTCAAACGCATATACTCACACAAAGATGGCGGCACCAGAAAATGCCCTGCCAGAAAAGTTCGGAAACTTTTGACCCACACCTTGTATATTGGTATGACACACTGGCAAAGACCCTTCTCTCGTCATGCGAAAGTTGACCTCTCAGTTGTCAATCGTCCAGAATTTAAATTTCTACGATTCGTAATGCAACCGCTGGCTTTCGTCGCAAGGATTCTGCGATGATAGCATAGCAGCTTATGGGGCGTGCAGACCAATGGAGACACTAAAGCCCATCGATTAGGCGTCAGGTCTATAGTAACCACCATAACAATACTGATATTAACAGCCCTGTTAAAGTTTTCACTTCCGAAAGATTCACACGGATTCGAATTTCCCAGACCTGTTACAATTTTAGCTTCCGAAAGATTTGCACGGAATCAAAGTTTCCTCTCCTAATTCTCTGTTAACTTCCGCAAAAAACTCACGGAAACTTTTCGCCGAGCATTTGGCTGACGGATTCAGATCCGCAAGAACAGAAATCAATTCTTTTAAAATACTTTTCGATAACTTACAGTGCAAATGAAAATTTTACCTTATTCTTGGTTTGTTTTTATATGGTTAGAAGTGTAAAAGTGTTTTTGGTCCTCTTACCCCTCATTTTAATGTACTTATCGTGCAAAGCGTGTTGTGTTGGTACCTTTTTCATCGTCTTTGGCAACATTGGTCCTAAACACTACCAATGATTTTTTGACTGATTTTAGACATTAAATGTGTGCACCAATAATGCACAAAGATTAGGAACAGCAGCGGGCCAAATGTTGATCAGAGATTTGCCTGGAAAACTTAGGCAAATCATAGGCTTTAGCGGCAGTCAGCTGTTTTGTTTCCCCCCACATAGCAATTTACCTAGGAAATTTGCTAGCAAGCAAGGGAACTATGATTATGTCACTTCCGAGTGAAAACTGGAACAGACCTGTATATCTTTCAGCAGCGCTTTTATTACCTGAGTTTATCGTAAGTGTCAAGGAAACAATAAATTATAATTGAACCTTTCTCTGCTGGTCGGACTCGTCTGTTGTGTTGGCATGGATGATTCGGCAACAGAATCGCGAAAAATTCAGAAGATGTCGGCAGACATGACTTCGCATCATGTGCCCACAAACTTAATTACGGTGAATGGCCCCCCTGCTGGAAGCAGTAAAATTTCTGCCAAAACGTCGTTCGGCGGCGTTAATTTTAGCCGTTCGCAGTGACATTTCTAACAACTGCAAATTCCTTAATTCATATAGTAATTTCTTAATTCATCGGGTATTTGCGTACATTTATCGGTGCATTTCGAATTGCAGAGCAAAATCATTAGCTTCAATAAGCCATCTTACCGTTGAAGAGATCAACTTGGGAACCGTACTTCGGCTTCGATAGATTACTTCGAGTTGGTGGAAGGCTTTAAAACGCAAATTTGGACTACGATGCTAGGCATCCGAATTTGTTACCCAAATATCATCCAGCTATCAAGGTTATTATAGTATATTGTCATGAGAAACACTTGCACGCTGGTTTCTCTCTACATTACGCCAAACTGGGAAGTCTTGCATAAAAATAAATGCCAAGCTGGCGAGATTCCTAAATGCTGCACAAGATATCCTGCGTCTGACGTCACTCAACTCCGCGATGGCCGCCTAAGCAGTTGACAAAGAGTGAGCCAGCTGCAGCATCACCTCGATTGTCATAAAGAACCGTACCTCTTCCAACGGGGGTCGTATGTTTGGAGAAGACCGCCAGCAGCTGATCAGGTGCTCTTACGTGTACCGCTGCACCTGCAGCGCTCTTGTTCAGTTTTCTCTTTTAGATATTCCTCGCCTCCCTTATCATGCTACATCTTCCGCGTTATATACTCAGCCAAACTACTTTGTTAACTTGTTGTTAATGCCAAGTAGGCGTATTTTCATTTCTGGCAGCGTAGAGCTCCAGATGTCTCCATCCACACTCTATTGTCTCTTGTTTCTTTTATATTTCGCAATCCTGCGTGGGAATCGGGATTCAACCTGTTATTTCATCCTAAAAAACCACCATCAATTCAACATTTGGCCCAATCGAACCGGATTTTCAATCACATTTCATGATTGGCTTTATTTTACAGATACATTAAATTCCTTTATATTCCACAAAAAATATTATAAACTGCAAATAAAAAAATTATCCCCAACCAGTGAAATATTCCAAAATTTAAATGTTAAGCAAAAATGGTTGCTTAATGGTTCCTGTTGCGTGCGTATATTACATTAACAATGTTTTGTACAGTAAACTCAATTAATTTTTCCCGTTAAAATTTAAACTTCCTGAAGCTAAACTATTTAAAATATTTTTAAGATTCCTGTTCTTAAAATTGATTATTTAAAAAACAAACGCCCAGACTCCTATTAATACATTTTCTTATTACCCGCAACTTCGTATACATACATATTTACAAATAAATACATATATAAAAAATATATTCCTGTTGGCTTTATTGCCCTTGTATTTTGTATACGTTAATCGAAGTAACAAACTCGAGGCCATAGTTGGTTATAAATCTTTGTAACTCAACTTTTTGATTACTTAAATCACACTCAAACTCTTCAGCTATCTCTGGGTAAAGCAGCTGAGCGTCTATAACTTCTCTTAAACTCTTGATCAGAAGCTTTACAATTATGGAGTTGCCCCAAAACACTTCTGGTTCTTGAGCTTAGAAGCTTTTCTCGTTAAGCTTCCATAGTGTGTGAAAGTTAAGTGCATTGTCTATTTGAAAGCGATCTGCTTTCCGATATAGACTCGAATGTAAATTCGGAAAATTTACGTAGTTTATATGCAATTGCAACATGCGACCAGTGTTTAATATATTGTATTGGTTTTATTGACCTTGTATTTGAAAACATAAATCGAAGTGAAAAACTGCTACTTTTTGGAAAACCCGCTAGTTAAGCGGGAAAACAGATAAAAAAGCCAAAACGACTTAAGATCTGGATACGAACGTTAAAAATGAATTTCTAAGGATTATTTACGTTTTTATACCCTTGCAGAGGGTATTATAATTTCAGTCAGAAGTTTGCAACGCAGTGAAGGTGACATTTCCGACCCTATAAAGTATATATATTCTTGATTAGCATCAATAGGAGAGTCGATCTAGCCATGTCCGTCTGGCCGTCCGTCTGTCCGTCCGATTTCACGCAAACTTGTCTCTCAGTTGTAAAGCCATCCGCATGAAACTTTCCCAAAAGTTGTTTTTCTATTGCAGGTAGTATATAAGTCGGAACGAGCA